>NW_017536407.1:822107-849787 GCF_001853355.1 Bactrocera latifrons | reverse complement strand
TTTTATCTTTTTTTTTTGTATTTGTAGTTACAAGTTGTTGTGGTAATTTAATATTTTTGTTGTATTTTATTCAGTAATCAAATGTTGCCTTTTAATTTGCATTAATCAATGATTTTTGTAGTGTTTTTTGCATTATTCTGAAATATGAATTTAAATGGCAGCCGGTTTTATAACAATTCGCTTTTATTGCCACATTCTAGGCTCAAGTGAAAAATCATCAATGAAAAATACAAATTGTTCCGCATTAGCGTTGTTCTTTTTGCATATTTACATGTACAAAAATGTTAGTGTTGGCAAATTGTAGGCGTTTTTACTAAACTTGGTCAGTGCGAGCAAAAAAAAAGCAACCAAACAAATAAATAAATCAATATAATAATAAATCGCCCAAATGAGACAACAAATACAATAGTGAATTGTAATAAGTCTTTAATTAATAATTTCTTAAGTTTACCTAATACTAATCGCTTTTGTGGCAAAACACCCAAGTAGATTTATCGCGTTGTAGGCAGCGAGAAAAATATCGAACAAAGAAATAGAATGAAAATTATTAAATTATACAAGTATGTGATTAGCTATATATAGATGTATGGGTATGTTTGTGTGTATGTATTCTTGCTTGTAAACAGCAAAAGTGGTTGTTTTTAAATAGCCATAAGCCAATTTGCATTACACATTGCACGCCTGCGCAGTGGCCAATTGTCGCGAAATGCATAACACAGCTTTAATAAGCAAGTATTGTGCAAGGAAATGCATGCAAACATACAAATATACTTTTATGAAAGCATATACACAACTAAACATATGATGACGAGTGATTGCCAGACTTGTACCATATATTTATACATAAACAACCACATTTCTATGCAACTCTGCCAGTATTTTCTTTGTAAATGCATTCTTTGTTGTTGTTATTTACTACAAGCTATGCTAAAACATATGCAAACATGTCTACTTATATACTTAGGCAATAAGCTAAAAAAAAATAATAGGCAGCTCCAACTATTCAAATCTGTCTCTCTCACATCATGAATGCACAAGAAGCAGTAAGTAACTGTATGTCAGGCACTGAAAGTGCTATGCTGCCCGCCCAGCGAATTTCTTCAACAAAAAGCATAAAAAGCGCATTGTTTACTATTTTTATTGCAACTTTTCTTGGGCGCCTTTATGAGGGAAAGTTTCAGCGTTTTCCGCCACTGCTGTTGCCACTATCGTTTTTGTTGTTGTTTCAGTGTTGACTGTTGCCACTGTTGCATTTAAGACTCTGCAGTAATAAGCAGGTTCATCACATTCCCATCAATCAGTTGCTGGGCGGTTTAAAGTGGTGTTATCAGGCAGAAATGAGTGAGCTTTTCAATATAATATCTGCCAACAACAACTATTTTTAATGGTTACTAAATTTGTTTTTCGAAAATTTTTGTTTTTTTTTCAAAAATGAAATTATGATTATTTTTCGAAAATCATTTATATTTTTTTTCCGAAAGTAAAATTTGGTTTTTTTATTCTAAAATAAAATTTTGATTTTTTTTTTCTAAAGTTAAATTTCTAATTTTCCTCTGATTTTTGTTATAAATTTATAGATTCAAGAAAAAAATGCGTTTAATCCAAAAATTCGTCCCCAGCGCCATCTATTGTGATTTCGAAAATCTATAATCTAAAGCACAAAAACATATACTCCATACTTTTCATCCTAATTTCTCAAGTTTTTGTTTGCCAATTTATTTAATTGAATACTCTCAACACCCTCTCTCATCTCCACAGCAATTACGATATGAGAAGTTTCGGTTTCTTAGTTGACTAATTCGACTTTTTCACTCGAAAGACAATTATTCGAACATGTATGCAATTTATCTTTGTTTCACTACTTAATATTATTGTTGTTGTATCACTATAAAATACCCACTTTTTAATATGTCTCCTACTCTTACCTGCCAGACTGACCACAGCATCATTGCAATATTTACACCTATGACTAATGTTTACCTTCACTCAGCATTCTCCGCATTATTCATTTCTTGTTTTAAACTTCGGCGTCCATTGCCGATTTGTGTACACATTATTTAAACAATAATTTGTATTTTAAATAAGCAGACCAGGCGGCTTCACTTTGTATGCCGCGCTCTTTTAACAAAATTATAAACACAAATTCTAAATTAGAGTTAAGAAATACCTGAGCGGCAAGCAAGCAAACCAGTTTGGAGCGAAAAAAAGAAACAATTTTTTTCTCCTGCAAAAATTGTTGAACAACAAATACTTTGTCATTTGTCATGATTTTTTCTATTGAAATTCTAGCAAAGCCAATTTAATGAAGGTGAAATAAATGCGAAGTCATGAGTGTGAGCAACTCAGTGGAGAGTGTGAGTGAGCGCAAAAGGCGCTGAAAATGAAATGTTGTAGGCGGCGATTGTGGTCAATAGCGAAGAGAATATTTTTTCGTGAAAACCAAAAAAAAAATCTGAAACTTGCTTAATTTAGTTCATTTTGTCTCCAATTGAATGATAATTAGGCATATTTCGTTAATTTTTTGAGTTAATGTATCTTTTAATTAATAAAGTTTAATATCTCATTAGTTATTCCATTTTATTTTATTAAAATAGTAAAAAATAAATAATAAAAAACTAAAAGAAATATTTGAACTAACTTAATTACTTAAATTTAGCTCTAATTGAATGTAAATTAGGCATACTTCGGTTAGTTTTTGGTTAAATGTGCCTTAATTTAATAAAGTTTAGTCACAAGTTGTCGTTCCATTATATTTTTTTTTAATATCATTTCTCAATTAAATATTTTATTATTTCCTCTTAACTAAATTAAAAGCTTTTCTATTTTGCAAAAAATATTGTTTCATAATTTCTGTTCAATTATAATACTAAAAATTGATTACGTCAAAATTATAATAGTTTCATATAATGCAATTTGTTAATTGGCTCAATTTATGTCTAATTATCGTATTAATAGTTTTATCTTAAATTCAGTCACCACAAATTTGAAATTGAACAGAAGTTGGCAGCCTTTTGATTTACTTCATCACTTTAAAATTATTTTTACAGAATTTATAGAAATCGACTTAATTAAAATGCTGCCTGAAAATATTATTAACTGCATATGCTTATTATGCTTAATTGCCATTCAATTAACATCCATTACTGTTGGTTTCATGACAAAGTTTTTGATAAATTGAACTAAAAGTAAAAAAAAAAACCTTCTCACATTCTCACCGCCGCGCTACGCTCAAAAATCCAAAATTAACTCAAACGTAGCGTCGAAGACCCGCTTGCGGCAGCGAAGTCGGTTGACACGTTGAACGCCTCAAATTAAGCAAAGCGCGCTTGCAAGCCACCATACGAAATGTCGCCTCCGCCTTAACGCGTTGACTTTTCTATTTATGTAAATGCAACGTAAGTGGCGGCCACAAACGGTCCGCCTTGGCAGTCAAATACTTCATTGGCTAAGAAGAAAAAGCCAGCCACAAAACCAAAAATCAAACGCTTGCGCGGTGTAAGTAAACAGGTGACCGCCACCGACGCGTGTAACATTTATAAGCGCGCGTCATATGCTAACCAACGCGACGTAGACGGCGATGTTGGCGGTGGCGCTGAACGCTGTGCGCGCACTCAAAAACTCAATGAGCTATAACGCCGCACCGTCAAGCGCTTGAGTGGGCGCCAGCAAACACGTTGACTTTTTGCTTTTGCCTTTGACTTTGTGCCTGATTCGTTACTTTGATTGGCTTTTACACTTTTTGCTTTGCATCTTGGCCAGCATTATTGCTGCGTGATTGAGTGACAGCATAACCGCGCGCCGCAGTCGCGCTTGCGTGTATGTGCGCGTGCAAAGTTGCCTTTTGTGTTTGTTTTACCACAGAGCGCTTGTACGCGCTGTGTGAACGCGTCGCGCGCTGCCAATTCAGTTTGATTTGAGCCGCGTTATTAAGCGCTTCAAAAAGATAAAATCGATGCGAAACGAGCGCGCATAAAATGAAACGAAAAAAGTAATTAGAATAAAGTCGAAATTAAATTTTAAATTAATTTGTGTGGAAATATTAAATTATTTGTTGGAAAGTTGTGACATAGAAGTAAAATCTATTTTTTAATCTATTTTTGTACCATTATAATATTACAATAGAGCATTGAAGTAGCGCGCGCGCAGCAGCCCTCTGAAATTGTGTAAAAATTACGTTTACGAATAAAGCGTGTCATCGAAAGGGAAAGGCGCTCGCAGTGACTTTAAATTGCCAGTTGCTCGACTATCTTTTTATGTTTTGCTGCTGCCAAGCAGGAAACCGCATTCGTTTCAGTTGTTTGGCAATTTAATTAGTAAGCGTGTACAAGTGTTGCCTAAATTTTTATTTTTTTTTTTTTTTTGCAAATTTACTCTTCATATATAACAACTATAGTACATAAATAACAGTATTGTGCGATAACTTGAAGATAAACAGTGAATTTAGTGTGTTTTATTAAAAGTTGCCAACACGCGCGCCGCAACAACGCGACCTTGACTTGTAGTCGCCGCAGCAACAAAGGTGCTTGTGTATACCTTCCGAGTGACTGTGCTCATGTTGTTTGTGCAGATTGGTGGTTAAAATAATTTTTAAAAAATATATAAAATAAAAAAATATTTTGTAGCTCTATAAGCAAATATCGAAAATCGAAAATATCGAAACGCTAGTCAGCCTCAAAGCAACGTAATCGAATCGGTAGAATTTGAAAATTAATTTTTTAAAGTAAAAGAAGTGTTTTATGAAAACATATAGCAAGAAAAAAAGTAAAAAAAAAAAAAAAACATAGAAGAAAACAAAAATACGCCCTTGATTCACGTCTTAGACGCCCACAAGCCACTACAACGTTCGCTGTTTCATAAAAATATACCACAAAACATAATTATTTGTGAAGCTGAAACTGAAAACCGTTAAAAAGCACAACACTACAATAAAAAAAACAACCCATCAAATTAACTTTCAAAGCTTCGCAATTTGGCAAATTAAATCTAAAAAAAAAAATCAATTTTTTGAACACAAACTACCAGTAAATACAACAAACTCCTAATATACAACGAAAATTAGTCACACGTACTTTTTCGTGTTTACAAAACATTCAGTGTCAACAGCAACCACGTCGACCACCCACATCTCTGCTGCCGACAAGCGCAATCTCTGCGTGATTTTCGCATTTCTCTTCAATTAAGTCGAAATCAACGTTTTGAGCGTGTTGTGTTCTTGCCTTAACTCCTCTCGCCCGTGCTCATGGTGATAAATTAGCTGTTTTTGCTACAAAAAGAGTTTTGTGTTCAATGTTTTACGAATTTTGTGTGAAATGTTTGCACCACGTAATTCATCGCCAGTGCCCTTGTATGGCAAGGAGGATGTGGCAGCTTATGAGGTAAATTCAATTAAATAATACAATTTTTTTGTTGTGTATAACTGAATAAAAGTTGTGCGGAATTAAAAAAAAAAAATAATTATTATTATATTGAGTGAAGTAAGTCGGTGAATTTTTCGGTTGAACAATTAGTGTTCCCTTTAGAGCCTTCCCGAAATAGCACTGGGAAGTAAGCCACAGGCTATATAAAATATTTTAAAGTGATCAGTTATTGGAAATACATTTTTTATTTATATCCTACAACAAAAAAAAAAAAAAATATTAACTGACTATTTTTTACTCTTTTTCAATGTCTCTGAGTTGTGATCAAGTAGTTTTTATAATTATCACGTCAATAGTTTGACTTTGCAAAAAGAAAGTATTACGTTTTCCTTCAATGCATCAATGGTGCTTCAATTAAATATTTAGCGGAGTTGTAAAGTTTGTTTACACTGATCGATCAAAGCCGAAAATACAAAGTGAAAAAGAATAAGGAAATTATAAATAAAACTCAATTGTTTAATTATTCATCAATATTTATTTTGTCGCCGTCAAAGTAATCTTCACCAGATGTAATACACTTGCGCCAATGATTTTTCAAGTCCTCCAAACACTTTTCAAAAGTACTCTTTTGTATGGCCTTCAGCCCTTTCAGCGAATTTTGGTTTATCTCTTCGAGCAAGAATGCGTTTCATACCAAAAATATCCACCGAAATCACACGAACGGACTCGCGAGAGATTTCGAGCTCTGTTGCCATCTTTCTAACATTTGCCTTATCTTCATGTACAATATCTTTAACTTTTTAATGTTTTTATCAGTTTAAGACCGTTCTCGACCGTCTTTGAAAGCTTTGTACCATCAGGTTTGTGTTTTGATAAAATTGAATCATTCCGCACATGAAATTTTGTTAAAAATTCAAAATTTGAGACAAATTCTTTGGTTCGATATTTTTATCCATTGTAAAAATCGCAACGCACTACTGAGTTGTACCGACTTAAGCAGCTGGTGCTTACTAAAACACATTTTTTGAAATATTATTTATCCAGGGAATTTAGTTTCAATTTCTGGGTGCTTTTTTGTCACAATGTATTTGTATCCCCTTTATGCTATAAAAAATACAGCTAATGAAGTATTATGAAATCACCTAAACATTTTTGTAATGTCTTTAAGATGCTCTCTAGAGGTGAAAAGTCTAATTACAGGAGCTACTTTTGTTTAAGTACATACAATTGAAAAAAAAAATCCATAGAATTTTATTATATTTTCAAAGCAGGCAATTAAAGTAATTTCTTATAAGAATTTTTGAACATGTAGAAGTAGTTTTAGTGCTCTTTTTCACTTAAGTTAGAGTAAGACGTGATAAGAATCACCAAAAAGAAAAACATTTTTAGAGAAATTGGGTCTTGTTAAAATTAAAATTTTCTAAAGAAATTTATTTAAATTAATCAAAAGCCATTTAAACTTTTTATGATTATATTTGTTGTTTTTTAAACCGATATGAAGTAGAAACTTCAAAAGCATCTTCAATATCTATAAATAAATTCTCAAACGTAAAAATTCCATCTTCTTCTTCTTCTTTATTGGCGCAGATATCGCTTCCGCGATTATAACCGAGTTTACAACAGCGCGCTAGTCGTTCTTCCTTTTCCTAAGAATTTAGGCAAATTAAATCTTCAATAAGTATTTTTTTTATTGATGCTCTGAACTAATTCTTAGATTCTTTCGATACGCCATCTTCAGCTCGTTAAATGCATGAATGTATGTGCATTAGGATGGGTAAAAAAACTCTAAACTTTCTTTCGCTTGGTGCTCTGAAAAGTATGTTCTTAGCCATCTCGTAGAAGGCCTCCGTTCCAGAGTTTTCTGTGTTTGTTATTATTATCAGATAGAAAAATTTATTCTCGCTTCCAACTACTCGAAAAAGTATCTCGGCCGAACAGTATAAAACTACATCATTAAAAACTTTTTATTCCATTTTCATTTGATTATACCAGTATATTTAATTTATACCAGTTTTATCGATTTGTCACTTTCCAATGTTTCGAAGAACACTTGAAAACTTTTTATTCCATTTCCACTTGATTATACCGGTATATTGTTTATACTAGTTTGATCGAATTGCCATTTCCAATGTTTCGATGAAGCCTTTTTTATTTGTATTCTTTTTCTGCGGAAATACAAGACATAAAAACCAATAAAATGTATATTTCTTTAGAATAAAGATTGAAAATAATATATACCTAAATTTACATTGCTAAAAGTGCCACTTTTCTAAGGAAACTTTTTTTAATATTGAATTTAGCATATTCCTCATATCCATGTGAAGGAAGTATATGATTTTTGAGTATTTTATTATATTTCCAATTTTTAAATCTCAAAAACGAAATTAGAATTTTTTCTGATCTTGTCATGCTTCATATCATATTTATTCAAAATATTTTCTTTTTACCTAAAAATCCCAGTCCATCTCTTTATACTGATCTTAGATCACTCGCCTTAGGTTTGAGCCTTCCTGCTTAATAAATTTGCCTCCATCAAAGCAATTAAGCAAATCTGAATCCAAAATTTAAATGCAATTCCATATGCATATGGCTGTGTATATATATTTTTATCTCGACATGACATTATCAGCAATCAAAACTAATTATTGATTCATTCTTTAATTGCTTTTCTTTCACATTCATAGAAATTTATGGCATGTGCAACCGCCAGACTTTCACCAATTGATTGGGTGTCTTTAAAATACATGCATATAAGTATAGTAAATATATTTGTATTAACAGTGGACATGTCTTCCACTCCTTCACTTATTCGCACACACACATATGCACAAGCGCAGGTAAACTATTAAAAATGCAATACATTTGTTCAGACTGAACTTCCTTTGTAGATAAGCGACAAAAAGAGAGTAAAGAACATAAAAAGCGACTCCATTTGCATAGCTGGAATGCAAATGTGTGCTTTTACATGCGTATGTGAGATACAAATATACATATGGACATGTGGATATATAGCTATCTATGTGCCAATGCAAGTGGCCTGTGTGATTTATAATTCTCTAAGTTCAACTGCAGGTAAACATAAGTTTACATGTGTCATATATGTAAATGAATATCTCTACATACACATACATATGTATAAATCTCTCCATGGCATATCTGTTGCTTGTGCGCGTAGATCGCTGGCGTTTATCACCGCCAACAGTTCACTTTAGCGGCAGTGCAGCTACTGGTTTAATAAATTGAGTAGTAAAATATATGTATATATCTTTTTTGTTTTTTGTCGAAAAAGTGAAAAAAAGATTAAGTTCTTGCGCATATGCGGCGAGTCAGTGGTTTTTCTGCTTCTTCTTCTATTGTCAAGCGAGACATTGCAACGCAAGCTTGTCACTCACGTTTAGACATAGAAGCAGACAGTTTGTCCAAAAGCGAAATTGCTGCCGCAACTCACATGTATTTTCGACATGCATGTACATATGAATGTGTGTTTATTTTTTGTTAATTTATGCATTTGACGTGACTTGATAGGAGTATCTCCGCTTACTTTTATCTGCATGCAACATACACGCGTGCTGCCTTTTAATTTTTTTGTACCAGATTCCTTTTTTTTAAGTTATTCAAGCTTTGTTTTTGTTGTTAGAAACCCTAAACCTGCCCTACAGCCACATTCAAAGTGTAACAAAATCAAAAAAAAAAAAAAAAGTTTGTTGCTTATGTTGACATTTTTAAGCGTGAGAATTTTCCAAGCGTCAGTGAAAAATGTATGCGTTTACTACTAAAAATGATGGCTGGATTTATGTTACCGCCAGTTGCAGTGATTTTGAATAGTTTTAGCCTACGTTTTGAGAATGATAAGTGAGACTTGATACTGAGCGTAATAGAAATCCATAAATGAAACGACGTGGCATAGGTTTTTTTGGTTAATGCTGCAATATATATTTGATCCCTGATTCTGCTTATTTTATATTAATATTTAGACTATTTATTTTATATTTATTTAATATTGGGTAGTCGAAAAAGTCTTTTCGTATTTGTCATCAAACTTCAACTTACTTTTTTTTATATTTATAATGATCTTTAACGAACTAAATGTGTACCATTTTGGTTGAACACTCTGCCATCTTTTCGCTAGAGGCATTATTCAATCAGTGTAAGACTTTTCTGGTTTCTTGGCGAAAACCTGCGACAAGTAATTTTCATAGGCTTCTCTTGAAGTCAACTTCACTCCATTAACGGAGTTCTGCATTGATCGAAACTAATGTTAGTTCCACGGTGCAAGGTCAGACCTATAAGGTGGATGCATCAAAACTTCCTAGCGAAGCTCTCACTGTGTTTTCCGAGTCATCAAAGATGTATGTGGTCTAGCGTGGTCCTGATGGAAGACGATGCGTTTTCTGTTGATCAGTTCTGGCATTTTTTTCGACTGATTCAATCTCATCAGTTGTTTACAGTAAAATGTATAATCAATCGTTCGACCAGACTGTAGCAGCTCATAGTGGATGATCCAATCCCACCAAATACTGAGCATAACCTTTCGAGGCATCAATCCTGGGTTTTGCGACCATTTGTTGAGCTTCGCCACGCTTGGACCATGATCCTTTTCACACATTATTGTCGTATTTGATCCACTTCTCGTCTCCTGTTACTATTCGCTTCAGTAATGGTTCGATTTCATTTCCTTTCAGCAAAGAATCGCAGATGTTAATTCGGTCCATTAAATTATTTACAGACAATTCACCTGGTAGCCAAATATCAAGCTTCGTTTTGTAGCCAGTCTTTTTTAAATGGTTCAGACCCGTTTAATGATGAATGTGTTAAGTTCCTTAGCGATGTCATGGCTGCTTATGTGAATGACCTAGTCAATCTTTTTTATATGACAGTTATATAATGTAGTAGTCGGATCTAGAAAATTTTTTCAGATATTGTAGCATTGCCTTGGAAAATAATCTATGCCGAATTTTATACAGATATATCGTCAACTACAAAAGTTTCTCATACAAGGTCTTGATTCCCATCGTGCAGTTTGTATGACAGTTAAGAGCTATAATGGTCCGATATCGGTGGATTCGACAAATGAACAACTTCTTTTTTTTTGAAAAGGATCTGTTCAAAATCTCAGATCGATATCTCAAAAAGTAAGGGAGTAGTTCGCGTATAAATAAACAGGGCATGGCTAACTCGTCAAGCAGATCATTTAGATATGCATTTTATAGAATCTCTAACGTTCCATTTTGGATGTTACAAATATGATGGCAAACTTAAAATACCCTGTTCGGTAATTCTTTCAATTTGACAAATTATACTAGCGAATTCTGGGAAACTCATTAGTAGGCAACAAATGCGCGCGACTTTTGCCGGAGATGCCAGTTGAGATTACGATAAAATTAGCAAAAACACGAAAAATAACAAAACCTTGTATCAGGTATCTCAATGTCTACTCAGAATAATAAAATAACCGCAAATATGCAAAGCAATTCGCTCACCAACCACGTTCTCTATGTATGTTTGAATGAAGTCATAGACCAAACACGACATGCTAATCAAATCATTATCGATTCACTAACAGAAAAACGAACAAACGAACGATTGAAAAGGTATTAAAGTGTGATCGCATCGCAAGCCATGATTATTTCACAGTTAGTTAAAATTGAAATTCTGAAATCAATAAGGTCTAACGGCGAAACAGCGGTACATAGTAAGGCGAAAGAAGATGGTGAACATCAAAATACAAAAACAAAAAACAAAAAAATAAAACAAAACAGAAACAGAATATCATTTGAACTCAAAAATAGCTACAATAAGAGCTATTTTGGCCCAAACTTTGTTGCATAATTTGTCGCCTTAGTCCATTTACAACGCATCGCTATTGTCCGCAGCGCTCGGGTACATGTTTCGTGTGTTTGCACAACTCATTTGGTATCCGCTAATGATGAGCGCATCTCATGCATACTTAATTTGTTTTCAAAGCACTAAACTCAGACGATATTTCAGCATACGAAGCGAAGAATACATGAAAATAGTTGGCACTTTGTCAAAGAGTTGTCTGTAAGTCTACGGAGCGGCTTAAAGAATACGCGTTGAACGTGCAGAAAATTGGTAAAGCAAACAAAGACTGGGGTTGTTGTAACAGACGCTTGGAGTTATATGAGGTGTAAAAATATATAGATACGATGGGCGATATTTTTGTTTGCACAAACTATTGTCATGTCGAAGGATTCGTGGCAGTTAAAAGAGCCTCTCGTTATGCACAATGGCCACAACTTTGGTGATTTTAGTTCAAGGTACTTTGCGGAGCAATTGTTGCTTGGAAACGTGTTGCTTGATTTGAATATTTTTAAGCGTGTCAACAAGTAGATGTTTTAACAAGAATTTTGTGCCAAAATTTTTCTAATATAATAGTAATTTATTTTATATATGACTGCGACAGAAATAGTAGTCAAAGCAATTCATATACTAAAACGAAATACCGCGAAAAATATTTTCAAAAAAAAATAATTCGTGATTTTATGATTTCTTATTTTTAAGGATGATTCCAATTCTGATTGCAACTAAATCGCTTCAAATATCAACACATAACACATGTCACATAAAGTCTATTCTGTTTTTAAGCAGCTTTTTCAGCCTCGCAAGCTCCAAAGCAACTTAAAGTCTACAGTTAAACTAAAATATATTCAAACCTACCCAGTTTTCAAGCACTTTATGCCACATTAATTTTTTTATAACAGTTTATAAATCAATTTTGATTTCAAATCTTACTAAGTCTCGGCTCCATAAACAAATTTGCATACCTTCACCAATTAAAAGGTTTTTAAATTTCTTTTGTTTGTAACACAAATCTGAAAATTTGCGTGACGAATTCAAAGTCGCTAACACTCTACAGTAGCGGCTATTTCCTGCTTCATCAATGAATAATGCAAATTTATATGCGAAGACACTTATTGATTCATAATTGTAAAAGCAGCGCGATAACCGGTGGCAATTGAAATGCAAAAGCTTTGGCATGCGCGTATTTCTATGCATGGCAGTAGTTTGTATATACATACATATAATATGCATATTTATATTTAAGTACATTGCTATGTATGTACGTTTATAATTTTGCAAAGCATGAGGGGTGTCCTGTAGGAAATAGTGGCGTTCAACGCGTCAGCAACGGTTTTGAAAGATTTCAGGTATGCCAATATATACAAATATTAAGTACTGTGTAGCAGAATATTAATTTTCATATATTTTGAAAGTCCCAAAATTGCGGGATTAGATCCAGAAAATTTTTATCTTCAATTAGACGTAGATTCTATGCCGTTTTATTAATACGCTAGTTATACATATTTTTTAGTCACGGAACTTCCGGGATTTGATACCGATTTTCTTTTAATTATATATAGATTTTTATTCTTTATGATAAAAAACGAGTTAACAGAAATTTGTATTCATTTTTAAAGTCACAAAATTTCGGTATTCGATCTTGAAAATACTACTTTTCAATTAGTTATTGATTTATATGCCGTTTTGTTGCTTAACGAGCTAATATACATACACATATATGTACATTTTTACGTATTTTTTAAAGTCCCGAAATTTCGGTATTCGATCTCGAAGATATAACTTCTCTACTAAGATAATAATAATATAAATTAATAATATAATAATATAATATTTTATCAATTTTTTAAATACCCGAAATTTCTGGATTTGATGCCGAAAATATYACTTTTTAATTAGTTATTGATTTCTATGCCATTTTTCTAATAAAGAACGATTTGTAAATGCTAAATTTTAAGACACGAAACATTTCTAAAGGTATTTGGTATTTAGAAGTTTTTGTATAGTTTAGTAAAATAAAAAAGATATTCAAACGTCGTCACATAAAAATTTTGTTAGAAAACTCGAAGTTTCGGGATTATATGTATTATATGTATTATATTATTATTATTATATAATTTACATTTCAAAATCATCAAAATTTGAAAAAAAATTTTTGGAAGTCGGGATTCCGAAAATCCGAGTTCCCCAAAATTTTATGTCGGCAGTTGCAAAACTGCTAATATTCAGATTTTAAGGGGTTCCATGGGCTTCACAGTTTCAATAATTCGAAAATTTTTTTTGTCTTATTAAATTCTATAATATCTCTAGAATATTGTCCTAAATTTTCAAGTTGATCCCACTAATATACATACAACTAATATAGATACAACCTTGAAAAGGTGGACGCTCGAGGTCAGGTATAGGCTGAGGGCGCAGTAGGTAAAACTTTAAATGCATTTTTTTCAAAACTATGTTTTCAAAGTCGGTTGTCAAGATTTCTCGCGAACTACTTAACCAATCTTGATGAAATTTTACACAGGTCTTCGAGATGTCATTTACAAGGTCTTGAACGAAGGATTTTTTGTTTTTTAATTACAACTACTTAAAAAAAAAATGTCGAGAAATTTATTATTTATTTGCATTTTTTTTATAAAAACGTCTGCCAAAAATCCAATTCTCTTTTTTTTGTTGTTTTCCTTCGTCCAATACCTAGTTTATTGTCTTTACTGAAACACGTATTTTTTATCTTTATTTGAGATGATCCTGAAAGAAGTTCTGCCGACAACGCGGATGCACCTTTTTTCCAAGAGACTGCCAGAAATGGCGTCGTAATGACTGCCATTTTGATATATATATTTTTTTTAGTTTTGCAAAATGTTTGTTGAATATGTGGCTTTTAAATAAAAAAAACATTCGTTAAAATATTTCAATATTTATAAAAAAAAAAAAATATTGAAAAAAGGCCGTTTTTTGTCCAAGGAAACCCATGTAACCCCTGAAATGTCAGTTGG
This sequence comes from Bactrocera latifrons, assembly GCF_001853355.1. Taxonomy (NCBI): domain Eukaryota; kingdom Metazoa; phylum Arthropoda; class Insecta; order Diptera; family Tephritidae; genus Bactrocera; species Bactrocera latifrons. Next base: position 835,617 of record NW_017536407.1, on the reverse strand, counting down.
CTTGTTTTGATGTTGGCAAAAAGTAGTTCTATTCTATACTCAACGCTTTTATAATTAAAAAAAAATCCTCATGAACTTTCCTTGAAAAGACTTTTAAAAATTCTAAACATCATAGTAAGCGTAATTCAAAAATTCATTAGTTTATATGTATATATATAAATGACTGTATTCATTCGAAAGTAGTTGACAGTAATAAATTCAGTTTTACGTTTCGGGATCCCGTGCTCCAAGGCCGCTAATCGGCATCTGTCTCCCACTTTTCATGTTTTCGTATTTAATTTTACATTACTATTTTTTTTTTTTATGCAATTTCCAAATCGTTTGCTTTAACTGTGTTAGTGTGTGAGACCACCAACCTGAAACAGCTGATGTTAACAAATTAATATTAATGAACGACAGTAACTAAGTTAAAAGAAAAAAGTTTCTATTTTTCCAACTATAATTATACCGTTATTCAACATGTATTTCATATTTGCTTGATTTGAATTACCATTAGTTAAAAAGTGAACATTATTTTGCCGGCTTCAACACGCAGCCCGCTCCCAATAATCAGCCGTGTAGCGCACTCCAAACATACCTAATGCAATTTATTTGTAAAAATCAATGCTCCGGGGAAAAGCGAGTGCATTCGTTGATTGCCTCAGCGATAGCGGCATAGTAATTTATCGCTTTTCACGCCATTTAATTGCAAAATTGACATTGAAAAAGTTGGGAAAATGATAAAATAGTGCGCAACAACAAAAGCAATAACAACGCTACTAATACTGCAATGTCGTGCGCCGAATGCACTCGCCTGTAAATTTGTAAAAAAATATTTAATCAAAGGTATATTATATATCTGCAAATGTATCTGCACCTTGCTGCAGCTTTCATTTAAATTTCATGTGGTTCGTGCCTTTGCCACACCCCGCTGTTTGTGACCCCACCATTCTGCTGTCCATTCACTTTTTCGCTCTCTTTTTCTCTCTCTAACTTTTTGTTGTCTTTTTGTTAAATTTTAAATAATTATAAATTATGTAGCAACTTTCCGGCTTCTCGTCTGATTTATTACACATTCCGCAACAAAATGCATGCAACATTGCAACAATAAAAGCAAAGTTCCCTTAGTGTTGCTGCATGTCCGTATGTGCATTGTTATTTAGGCGCTTATCATGTTGCACACATTTATTTATTAATTTATTTTTTGTTTTTAACTCTTACTAAAATTTATATAATCCTAGAGTGAGTCATGTTTTCATGTACTTTTTTGTTGTTGTTACATAACTTTGTTGAAAATAATTATTAATAATAAATATTTGATAAAAAAAAATAATTTATCTCCACTTTGGGAGTCGCGCAAAACCATTTCATGCAATCCTGTAACGTTAACAGAGACTTAGACAATCTAGTCAGAAATTTCTAAATTCACTTTTTTTATTCGAACTTGATTTGACATTCGGTAAACTAAATATTAATTAATAAAAATTTGGAAGAAAGTTTTTATTACATATAGTTGTCCATCATATTTGCCTTTTACATTTCGGAATTTGGCAACCCTAGCATTGTATTCTGGCAATTCACTGAATGGCTTTTACGCAATTTAGCTGTTTTTTTACTGATTTGCATTGGTTTCTCAGGGATGATGTGTGATCTAAGATACAACACTTACATTTATTCAATATGTAGTCGACGTGCTCCTCTGCCTCATTAAGCTTTTCTGATTTTATCTGATCCCGTTCGACTGCAGTTGCGCGTCCTGAAGTAAGGAAAGTTCCAAGCGATTCCATGAATCTAATAAAATTTCCTACATCTGTTAGGTTTTCAACATCATTTTGATTAGAATCTTTGCTAATCGCAGCCACCTTGAGCCGTACTACTGCAATTAGAAGATTATGATCACTTGCTACATCAGTTCCATGCTTATTGCGCGTGCCCATAAGAGCCATACCACTTTTGGTTTATGGCAATATGGTCGATCCGGTTTTCGGTGGCTTCTCTTGTGATTGAATACTGTTGCACCTATAAAAATACTATAGTTAGAGCAACACTAAGTAAACATCTCTGTATTCTCAGCAAACGTTCTCCAGCTATACAGATCTATTGTCCTTTTGATACCCAAATTACATCGGCCAACTTTAGCGTTTATGTCTCCCATTGGCATAACCATGTTCATAAAAATATTAAAAAGACTGCCTGTGTAATTACAAAATCTATATAAAAAAGAAGAAGAAGTGAGTACATAACATTGAACTATTGTCATATTTCATATTCATCGCTCTTGCACGCAATCTTACCAAGATGATCCTATCAGAGAACGCTTACCATTCAATAAAATTCGCTGAAGCTGACTTAGAGAGGACAAATCCTACGCCACTCTCTCTTATTTGATTGGAATGGCTACCAGAAAAAAAAGTTTCCGAACAGATGTTGTTGTGATTTTTCCCTATCTGATTTTACAAAGACCAATCACGAGAATATGGTAGCGCTGGAACTCTTTGCATAGTTGTGACAAGTTGGTTCTGTTGGTGAGCGTATATATATTTTTTTGTGTTCGAAGGGAAGTCTTTCATATATACTGACACTTGTTTTTTGCACGATTCGTACTTCTCGCAAAAGCTACACTCCTTTCGGATGAACGCCTAATCAGTATCATCTGACTAAATATATTGGACTTGCGAAGCAGTAAACCTACGTACTAAACCCTTACCTCCGTCATCTATAGCTTTGTGGAAAGGCCAGGTATTTCTATTCGTTATTCTTTTTTTCATGCTAAAGGTTTTTATAATCTCATTAATTTAAGATAAGTAGGGGACTAGCGTTCTGAAGTCGAGCCTTGATCCGAGGCTGCTGGCCGGAAGCCTGGCCGGCAGGGGAAAGGAGTTTCCTCCGCGCTGATAAGGTTATACCGCCTTTATTTTGTCATCAGAGCTTCGTTCGTATTAAACAGTGGATAACAAGTGAAGCTGAGGTTGACATTTAGAAGAGATGGGCAGGCTGTATGTTAGCATCACCAACACTTTGGCGCATTTTAGGTGTTAAGTAATGGGCCCCTCACGTGAAGAATCTATGTTTTTGTAATAATTATTACTAAATATTCAACCATTTTAAGTGTTGGTTCTTGATGTCTGTTAAAAATCTGCAAATCCTATAAATATTGTGGGACGAGGGGATCGATAAGATCGAAGAGCCTTGTATCGATTGCTACTAATTATATGTAGGTTGTAGGATGGTTTGAAAATTTTACCATGCAAATATTTTCTCCCTTATTTTTGTAATTTTGAATAAATGCCAAAAACCAAAGGCCATTAAACTCAGCATTTATGACCATAATATTTATAATTGATGAATGCCATTTAATTTTGCAGTGAAATTAAGAAACTTTCTCATGTTTTTCAACTTTTAATTTCTTTTACGGTGTCATTTGAATCACGGCGATTTTCAAATTACAAGCAAACGGTGGCTTTTACAATAAATCATGCACTGAATTTCCATAAGTCTACTGGCATTCATTCATTTATGTGTAAGCATTTATTGGATTTTTATTATCAACAAATGAAATGGCGATCATCAGCGGCGATAATAAAATGGCAAATGGCTGTGCGCTCCATTGGACTTTCAACGCCCAAGCTGCGGCGTCTATGCATAACTCCATGCCAATTACCATCCATACATATAAAACTAAATGCATAATTACACACACCTATGTACATGAGTATGCACGCGTACATATCTGCATATGTATTTATGGTTGCCAATGCATTTCTATATATATTTCAGGCATGCGGATTGCAATCATTATGGTTGTTATAAGTTTATATTCATCTAAACTTTGCACATTAAAAATAAATGAGAATGCATTCAACTACATATACATACTAAGTACTTACATATGTACATACATATGATTGCAAGTATGTATGTATATTTATGTGTGCTGTTGTGCGCTTTATTGAGTTTGCTCATAAGTCTGTAAGCATGCATGTAAAAGTAAACAAAACAGCATACTGCACTGTCTATTAACCTCAATTGTTGTTGTGGGCCGCATCGAACGTTCATTAACCCCGTTAAGTGTGTGGCATAGACGCCAATATCGATATATGCACATATTTATGCGAAGTGATATTTGTTTTTGACTATATAGCATGCCATGTTGCTGTTATTGCATTTGCAGTCATTTGTGTACTTTTGATTCTTTTACTATTTTTCTTATAGAATTTTATCTTATTTTTCTATGTACAGTGTATCAAAATACTATGTGTATATAAAATTTTAATTTTTTTTTTCGGAATACTGGATGGAGTTAAGTTATAAAGGTCGCATCGGAAGATGGGTTTCCTCAGATAAAAAAAACAGCCTTTTTTAAAAATTTTTTTCTCATATAAAAAATTAAATATTTTATTAGATTATTGCAGTGTTACAAACATACACAATTAACAAAGAAATTTTGAAATTTTTGAAAAGAAATATTTTAAACTCGGCCATTGTAACGTCATTTCCGGTGATCCCTCGGAAAAAATATTCGCCCGCGGTGGCAGTATAACTCCTTACATGATCATCGAAAGCGAAAAAATGCGTATTTTAGTTAGAACCTTAACTTAGAACTAGGACGAAAACAAATAAAAACTGAAAGTTGGATTTTTGGCAAGACATTTAAAAAATACAAATTCCAGTGAAAATTTCGCGACATTTTTTTTTTTTCAAATAGTTGCAATCGGAAAAAATCCCTCGTCCTAGTCGTTAAGAGTTGCATCTCAAAAATGTTTAAAATTACATGATGATCGTTTGGGTAGTTCTCGAGAAATCTTGCCAACCGACGACTTCAAAAACACAGTTTCGAGAAAAACATCTTTAAAGACGGCGCACTTAGCCTTGCAAGACCCGAGTGCACAAGTTCTCAAGACTGTATCTCCGAAGCTATTACTCCGATCAATTTACGACAATGTTCTAGAGGTGTTGTGGAATTTAATACGACAATATAAATATTAGATTTTTAGTAAACCGTAAACGAATGTAATCATGTCAAGCTTTGTTAAGTCGTCAAAAGTATTCCCTTCGTGATTCTCATTTATTATTTTTCAATAACCTTTAAGCCACTTAAATGTATGGATATTTCTACATTTCTTTTAAGCATTGGTAGATGATACACACTTCTCATACGGGTTATTAAATTAACCGAATTCGCTTGTTATGTTCGAAGAGTTGTTGAATGATCGATGCGATCTCGAAGGCCACATCAGTCTATCGATTCAATTGCCTCTTTAAGTGTGTTGTTCCTAGGAATAAAGTTCTAATGTTTTTTTCACAAAGTCAATTACTCCAGTTCTCCGTCCAACTTAAAGATTCAAGTTTCAAGATATTTAAAATCATGTTCCGCATTGCGTAGGTGTTCAATAGAGGACTCGTCATTATCGGATGCTTAACTTTAAAGTTTATGGAGGTAATCTATTCGAATGGTTTTCTGGTCTCCATGCCTTTTCCTTTTGATTGCATTATAGTATATACCTCTATGTTAGCCTTCGGATATTAGGTAGTTGTTTCATGTTCTCCCACTCACGGATTATCGAATTCACGACCTTATTATTCTTGAAACTGCGTAGTATCCGAACTATTCCTGTCATATATTTGAAATTGTTTTCAAAATCGAATAGCTCATACCGCTAATTTTATGTCACACTGTAGTGCACTTAGAAACATTTGTTGTGTGCATCATTTATATCGCACACATATGCACTAATAGCAAATATTTGCAGTTCTACATATTTATGTGTGTTTTGATTCGACGACTACCATCGCGTTGCCTCACTTTCACCTCCCTTCACACCTCCCGCGTTCGGCTTGACATTTGCCATAATTTACGCAATTATTCCTGCCAGCGCTTGGCAGGCGTTGCTACTGCGTAAGCCGCTAGTCACATTACCATTTGCATACATATTTACATATATGCTGTTATTACAGTTTTTGTTGTTATTGCAAGTATTGCATATTTGCTTATGCCACTTGTCAAATGCTAAACGCAATTTTATGTAAATTTTCCGAATCGCCAGCGAATGCCACCAACTTTGTCGCGCTGCTGTCATCTTATATTGTATGTAATAGACATATGCATATGTATGAAAGTTTATATGTATGTATTAGAACCCGCATTAACTGTTGCTGTCATTCACCATGCCTTAACATCAATTGTGGTAACAATGCGTTCTTCACGCTTGTCATGTCTTTGTTTACCTTCAAGAAACGATTGACAAGCCAACAACGCCACCAAAATGACAGCGAACAATTTGCCGAAGAAAGCCAAAGAAATATTGACTTCTACCTAATTCATTATAAAAATTCAGACCTTGAAGTGTTATTACTTATATAACTTACTTTGAAAATAGTTTACTAAGTCCATTACATTTCTCTGCTCTTGATTTAACTATGAAAATGTGTGAAGCCGCTGAGGCTTGAGACCTCTCAACTCAGACAACCTGCAAAATCATTAAAATATTTTTCTAGTATTACCGGTTAGAGCAAATGAATCGCCTTCTCTGAGAAAAAATCCAACATAGAAGAGAGCCGAGGGCTTCTTCCTTATGAAAGATGATATGACGATGTAAAATAATCTGATGAAGGAAAAATAGTTTAAAACTTATAACTCAGTGTAGAAAATTAAATACTTTGTTAAAAGAAACCGCAGACAACAAACTAAATTGTTTATTAGGATGAAGATGCCTTCCTTCTGAAAGAGTTGAAACAGATAATCAGTTTTTAAGACGTTACAGAAAGGGATCTAATAGCTTTACCAATATAGATAGTGAACAGTACATATTTTAAAACAAAAGCTACTTGATATTTCTTAGAAAGGAAAGAAAATCTTTAAAAACCAGACGAACACAAAAAAATCAAAAGACTGGCAGATCTAAATTCCATTTAGTGAATAGTAGATTCTATAAATGTTCGAATTGAATACTATCGGACCGTTCAATCGGCTAGATAGATCAATCTATCTAACAGATACCTAAGGAGGCAAACGACATCCACCTGGTGATTCCTTCTCGGCGCACAGATCTATTGGGAAAAGGGTGTAATGCGCTTATTTCACTGATTAATCGAAGTTAAGAGAGTGAGTGGAAAGTAAAGTTTCCTGTCGGGAGCTCTACATCAACTCTGTTTTCAGAGCTCGTGAACGGTGCGAGTGCATGACCTTATTGCAATTGCTTCAAGCTTTTTATTCATTATTGGACTTGCGTTGGTGAACAGTCACAGCGCCAGAAACTGCAGAGCCACTGAGCCCGTTGCACATTCACACATAATTCTTGCACTTGATGTTCGCAAAAAATCGTCAGAAAAAATTTCGTTTTTTTTTTATTCCTTATTGACATTTCCACTTGACACCAACAAAACGGCGCGGTCACATGTGCAGAGCTCTTGCATCCAGCCCACACGCAGAGCTTCGCGCGAATGCAAATTCCAAATCTGTTTGGTTTTTCTTTAAAACATGTGTATATGGCAACGCTTGTAGTGTTTATGCTTTTATTTATTTTGTTGTTATTTTATTTGTGTAACGATTGTCAAGGCTGCCAGATTGTGTTGTTTGCTAATGAACGACAAAGTGTCTGCCAGATGAGTTGCGTGGTCCACGCTCAGCAGCCGCAGCTTGTGGCACACATTTTACACATTTATTGGAGGTTGTTGTTGGATTGTTTTAGTTGTTGTATGTATGGTGTATGTGCGGCCCACAATGTGTGTTAAAGTTATGAATGTAGGTTAAATTGAGATGTTCTTTGAAATTATACCTCGAGCAGTTGGGTAATTAATTCAGCGAAGAAGAGTAAAGGCAAAATAATAAAATGTTTAAATTCATTTTATAATTAATAAATTAATTTAATATTGTGAATGAGAAAAATGTATTAATAAAACAATGTTAAAAAAGCAATTATAAATAAGCAGCAAATATATGTGTATTAGGGTGGGTAGAGAAAATCGAATTTTTTTCCGCTTCGTACTCTGAAAAATTAGGTGATAGAAATTTCTAGGAAAAACTCTCCAACTGTAAGCTCTTAATTGTAACGGGAAGTCCTTTGTCTAACGGTTTTCCATTTTTTTCTCGCTTCCAACTACTTAACATAATTTTTTTACCCACCCTAATGTCTATTATATCTAGTTAAAACTAAAAAGTGGAAAAAGATTTTTTTTTGTTTTCAGATATTCATGACTCATGACAAAAAAATTTTTTTTGTGCCTAACCTATGAACTTTCCAAAAAGTCGGCATAAAATCATCACACTGTTACATCACATCAAAATTGTCCCGAATTTAATAAATCCCCCTAAAACCTCCTACTTTTCTGGGGGTTTCTCGGGTAAAAAGCATTATTTTTTTAAGAATTTCTTTCTTATTTAAAAAATGAAATATCTCAAGTACAAAAAAAGTTTGTTTTAGTTAAAAACTTAACTTAGAACTTGGACGAAGGAAAACTAAAACAACTGAAAATTGGATTTTTCACTATCATTTTTACAGATTTATATCTCCAAAACTATTACTCAGATCAACTTGAAAATTTAGAACAATAATCTAGAGGTTTTGTAGAATTTAATAAGCCAATAAAAATACGATTTTCTGAAATCCGTCAACGCATGTAACCCCCTGAAGAAGCATGCTTAACATCTTCCTGATTTGTGAGCACAAATTGCTCACATTTGCCCAACCATTTCGATAATAAAATTATTGTGAGATTCTTATGAGACAAATGTATTTCGGCACTTAGATCTCATACGTTTCAGACTTTATCATGCTAAATTGGTCACTTGAACAAGTAGCTTAGATAAACAGGCGAAGAGATTGGCTAAAATATGTCAACTTCTATTCATATAAGTGATAGAAGGAGTGACTTTCATAGTTCCCAAGCTGCGGGGGACCTTTGGGTGTGGCTACAAGCACTTTGCCTTGCCCTTCGTTCACTACAAGACCAATCTCCTTCGTTTTCTTTTCTAGGCTAGAAAAGTCTGCGCTGATGGCTCTGTTTGTTTAGACGAAAGTCATTACTGTTGCATAAAAAATGCTCAAAAATTATTGGCGCAACAACTTTATAGGAAAATATTGAAAAATTATGAACATGTGAAAATAATACTAAAAATTCCCTGTCACTGTTCAAATGAGCTGTAAATAGAAACTGCATTCAACCAAATACCTTGTTTTTTATACCCTAAACAGGGTATATTAAGTTTGTCACGAAGTTTGTAACACCCAGAGAGAAGGGTCAGAGACCCTGTAAAGTGTAAATATAAATAATTAGTATGTCGAGCTGAGTCGATTTAGCCGTCTGTCTGTATATATACGAACTACTCCCTCAGTTTTTAAGATATCGTTTCGAAATTTTACAAACGTCATTGTCGGAACTGCCGATATCGGACCACTATATCATATAACTGCCATACAAACTGAACGGTCGGAATCAAGTTCTTGTATGGAAAACTTTCACATTTCACAATGTATTTGCATAAAAGTTGGCACAGGTTATTTTCTAAAGCAAAAATATAAACTCTGAAGAAATTGTTCAAATCGGTTAACTATAGCATATAGCTGTCATACAAACTGAATGATCATGGATTACTGCTTAAGGTAGCAATATAATCTCCAAAAAATTGTTCAGAACGGATTACTATAGCATATAGCTTCCATACAAAATGAACACATAGTTACTAACAGAAATGCACCTGCGAGGAGTATTTAGCTTCGATGCCTCCGAAGTTAATGTTTTTTCTTGTTTTATTCATAACATTTTACCCAAAACAACTAATATAAGTAGTAGTAATACTTTCTCTTTCCGCTGACTTCCCACCGCTGGCAATAAATTCAATTATCGGTCAACTGTTGTCAGCAACACCATCGCTAATCCGGCATTGTACCGTTGTTGACCCGTTTACCTACACTAGCTCTTTTAATTTCCACCTTCCATCGGCACTTACACTACGCAAACATACACACACATATAAACGGTTTGACACGAGCTTAAGCAGCGACTAGTCGCTTGTGCTTGAAATTTCGCATGCAACAACGGTATGGCGGAGCGCTTTAACTGAGTTAAAGAGTTTGTTCGTGTTTGATTGAGCGCGTATAACTCCGCTGCCATCGCCATGCGCATACATCACCGGCGAAAAGACAGACTAGCGCATTTAATTTTATGGCTGACGCATGCGTACAAAAACTCCGTCGAACTGTCTATGATTTTTTGTTTGCGCAGCCTAATTCGTATTTCCTTCAACTGACACGCGCAACAAATTGATTGAGCAAGTGTTGTTGTCGTTGTTGCTTTCGGGCGGTAAATGCATGCAGAATTTATTTTAGCAGCGATTCACATAGAAATTTCTTTATGCAGCGCCTAGCAAACGCGTAAATCGCGGTTTGAACAAAAATTCAATAAAAAGCGCATGTTTGTGGTTGTGGCTGTGTGTGCGATTGCGCAATGCATGCGCTGCCGAATGGCTGGTTATGGATACTTTTTTGATATTTTTTGTTAATTATGCGCTTACTTTGTACTTTGTTGTACTCATATGTTTGGTACTTTGATGTCTGAAGCGAATATTGACTGCCCTAACCGCCGTATGCCGACGAACGCTTTTGGCAATGACAGTGAGTGAGCAGCGGCAGCGGTTTAAAAAAAGTTCAATTACGATTTTATTTTTAATTGCCAGAGACTTCCGATTGTTGAAATCATGTTGTTGTTTTGTTCTTGTGCTATTTCTCTTTCTCAAGCACTTCAGATTCTGTTTTTCCTATTTTTCAAGCATTTCTGTTTTTTTTTTTTTATAATTTTAAACAACAACCTAATTTCTGTCCAGCGGGCACTTTTTCTTGTTGTTTTTGTGCAGCACACAGTTTTTCAGCTGGAAATTTTTTTCACTCTTTTTCACATTTTTTCTTGCTTTTCATCAACCACAAGCTTACAGCCGTTAGCATGATTTCGCTTTTTTCTTTTTATTGTTGTTTTTGTATTTTTAATTTGATCACGAAAATGACTTCTAATTGTTTACAATTATGACAACATGAGAGCGCAGCAAAAAAGTTAAATTTAGACAACAAAATTGTAAATAATCGTTTCATTTGCTAATTTTTGAGATTTTTTTCATGCCTTTGCCAGAAACCGGTTTTCACCGACAGCGCTGCAGTAGCTTCGAGCGAAAATAAAACTTACTTATATGTATGTATAAAGAATGAATAATGAATACAAGTCTCGATTTGTGTCTAACGACCTTTGGTAAGCGAGTTGAATTGTGTTCTCTTAAAAGACCGAGTAGGAAATGAAGTAGTTACAATATTTTATATCTAAAAAAAAAAAATAAATAAGATTTGATCATTTTCGGAATATTAGCAAAATCCATACATCTTTATTATAATTAAGGTATTTAATGCTTTATCAAGTTCTTTCCTTGATTTTGTTGGATCAGTTTGTATGGCAGCTAAATGCTATAGTGGTTCGATTTTAACGATATGTGCCGAGGTAGTAAGGTTGCCTGCGACTATAATCTGTGTGACATTTCGTGGAGATATCTTGTCAAATAAAAAAGTTTTCCTTACAAAGACTTGTTTTGATCGATCAGCTATATGCTATAGCGGTCCGATCCAAACAAATTTTTTAGTAATTGTAGCGTTGCCTGGAATAAAAATCAATACCAAATTTCATGGAGATACCTTGTCAAACAAAAAAGTTTTCCCTACAAGAACTTGATATTTGTCGCTCAGTTTGTATGGTAGCTATATGCATTGTTGGTCCAATTTGAACGATATGTGCCGGGGTAGAAAAGTTTCCTTCAACAATCATTTATGCCAAATTTCGTGGAGATATCTTGTCAAATAAAAAATATATCAATATAAGGATTTGATTTTGATCTGTCAGTTTGTATGGTAGCTATATGCTATAGTGGTCTGATATCAGTGGTTCCGACAAGTGGGAAACTTCCTGAAGAGAAAAAGGGGTGTGCAGAATTTCAGATCGATATCTCCGAAAGTGGAGGATTAGTTCACGTATGTCCGGACTTGATTAAATCCACTCAGCTCGCCTCGCTGATTGTATATGTATATAATACTAGCATAATATATGTTTTATAAGGTTTCCGACTTTGAGTCGAGCATTTTCTTTCCATTCTAGTCACTCTTTTTTATTTATAGGATTATTGATCAGAAGGGACCTATACATATGCTCAAAGCCGGCTTACAAGATCTAAACGACTTTGAAAGATGGGATTCAAAGCCTTTCCTATAGATGTCGCTCTTTAAAGTGCATTTTCAAACAATCGATTATATTCTGTTCTTCTTAAGTTATTAAGTCTTCTTAACGGATTTGATGGAACTTATCTAACAGAGTTTGATGGAGTATTATATAGAACTTTCTATGTTGCGACATTTATAAGAACTTAAGAGGGATTTATCTTTTTAACACAGAACAATTTTAGCGAATCTTGAACTACGGTTCATTAAAAGCTTGAGGGAAATGAGAATCAGCGACCTTTTCGATGAGTTTCGTATTCTAGCCTTTTTATTTTAGCTCAAAAGTCTATCAAAGTCCAGGTAGTGCGATATCAAAATCTTCGAAAGACTTCAATTCTACCTTTTCTTTTCTGGCTTATTTACCTTCGCTAAAGTACTCACAGTCTAAGTAATGATAATATTTTTTGTTAAAGAAACCTTGTATCGGTTGTAGGGCCGAGTTTTTTCCTTAATTAAGTAAGAAATCTCCCTTTCTGTAGGCATATTAGAATTACAGAAAGATTGTGTGAAATCTTCTTTTAGCGCCAGTAATGTTTATGAGCATCTTAAGTCCTACTTAAGGTCGACTAATTTAGAGAACTATAGCTAAAGCTCAATTTTACTGTGTATGTGTTTCGAGCATGCGACTAAACGCATGCTAGCCATGAACCTAAACAACTTGGCTTTGACTATAAAACTGATTTCGCTGAGAAATAAGAGAAAAAGTACTAAATAACAAATCCATATGAAAATGATATTACAACAGATGTTAAAATTCATATATGGCAACGAAATACATTATTTATATATGTACATACGCTTATAAATATATGTATATCTCTGTATATTATGTACGTTTGTATATACAAATATTTGACTGCATGCCAGTAACTATCAACGAGCGTGGCGTAGTGTTGTGGGTGCAGCTGCTGTGCTGTGATGAGTCAAATGTCGAGAGCAAGGTTGCTGTGGCTGGAGCAGGGGGCGTAAAGAGCGCAGGCGTGAATTCGCACAAATGACATTTCATTCAAAATGCGCATCAAAAGTGCTGGGCTTTACTTTTTTCTACATTTTTTTTTTTTTTCACTACAGCCTGTGGGTGATATCACTGCTCACTCTTTTCACAGCTTGAAATGGAAAACACATTGCTTAAGGCGCCTTTAAGTGTTGATGGTTGTATGGCATGTGCTGTTGTTTGAAATGAATTTAATTTCAGCTTGGCATTGATACTAGATTAAGCTATTCACTTTAAGCTTGACATTCGATTTTTAGTACAAAAATAAAATAAATTATTTTTTTGCAAAAAA
>NW_017536407.1:814908-821798 GCF_001853355.1 Bactrocera latifrons | reverse complement strand
TTGAAAAATTTTTTTTTTTAAATATTTTATTTGGTAAAACACATTATTTTAATTTTTTTTCGCAAAAAGAGAATTTCTAAAAAAAATATTTTTTTACTTAAAATTAAAATTATGCCGGACAGTTAAGATTAATTTGATAGCTGTAGCTTTGTATGTATATATGCATGTGCATATGTTATTAAAAATGTATGTAAAAAAATGTGTTAAATTTTTTAAATTTTTACAGCATTTTACGTGCTCTTCAGCCGTCTGCTGCAAACTACAAAATACAGTTTTTAACCCGCGCTTCTTGAAAAGAAATTTTGAATGCGATTTTAATATTCTAAAGTGAGTTGTCGTTCTGCAAATCAATTTGGCAAATCCATCAGTCATTCATTCCATCCATCAACTGTCTGACACATCCGTGTAGTCAGCTCTGCATATGTACTCAGGCTGACTGGAGTAGCAGCTACCTGTGACAGCAGAACAAAAACAATAACAAAAGCGCAAAATGCTGCACACATTCGTACACACACATAATTCTATATTCTACCATATATACACGTTATGCATCTTAATATCTGCTTAGACATGTTTAAGCGAAAGATTCTTAAAGTTTTGGCATGAATTCTGAAGCTCAACAGTTGGCTTGTGAAATTTCACTTCACATTTGTTACAAAGCACTTATTTACTTACTTTTTTATTACATACATACTTTCATACTGTAATATATATAATACTCATACATATGTACATATTATTATACATAAATAGATATATTTGTCTGTGCTTCATGAGTGGGTGTTTTAACTGACATATCTGCGGCCTTTTACGTTTGTTGCTGCTTTAGATTGATTTAGAGCACTTGTTGTAGATATTTTACTCGAAATTCTGTCCGACATTTTAGTCACGATTCGACATACAAGTTTGTACATATATACATATGTAAATGTTGCAGCGAATTCATAAATTTTGTTAAAGTATCTGTTGCAAGTGTGTGGGTTGTGTCTGTCTACAAGCATGTTTTATGTTTACAAGCCATTATAAGTACAGAATCGTATATATACTTACATATCTGTTGCTAATAAATTATTTATCCGCTTGATGGACGTGGACATCCGCTATGAATTAAAAATTTACATTTTTTTTTTTTTCAAATTAAGGAAATCTTTGAAGTTAGAAATAATCCCTGTTCTCAGTATTTCATATTTCATTAATGTATTGAATCTCATTCCAAAAAATATCCAAGGAATTTTTTTAATAACTCACGCTCTTGGCAGGTATAGACTAACCTCTAATTGTTTTTCTGCAAGGACAAACGTTCTCAAGACGCTCTTCAAAATCAGGTTGAGTTGCAGATAAATAAGTCGATATTTGTGAGACCACGAATAGCAGTAATGCTACAGTCGCTTGTGCGTTTTGAAGGACTCAGTACTCTAAAGGAAGCATTATAAAAACCATCGCATATCTACAAAGCGCCTAGAAATGTTTTCAACTAGTTAATAAATATATACTACAATCAATTCATCGGATTCGTAGACAATTTGGTGTTACCAAGTTGCTTCAGCCTTATCCTGGAGAAAGCTGGACAGTGCAGAAAGAAGTGTATAGCAGTTTCCATCTCATCTTCCTTCCTGCAACTTTGACAAGTTATGTCCTCCAAAATGTATAGTTCATATAGGGGAACACCTGCCTGCTCGTTCCCATCCTAATACGATTTGGGCAAGAGCAAGCTCAGCTTATAGTTTCCGACGATTCCGCTGTGGCAGCCATCCGGAAAAATTTAATATGGCAGTAGCTTGATGGTATGGCTGGTGAGGTCATGTACTCTTCGACTAACTTTGAGCTCACTGTCAGCAATCTCAAGGCCTGGACAACAGTTCTGCTCTTCCCCTTCTCTTGAGCTTCGATTCATCCATAAAAAAGCTCAATACGCCTCTTCTTCACTGATTCCTCTTCACCCAGTTCAAAAGCTACTACTCAGCATTTTGTACTAAAATGTGAAATGCCTTGTTCAATCATAGAATACATACTATACAACTGTACTGTGAGTACATCTCTGCTCTCAATACATCATTTCGAAGCTATAGTAGATTATGAGGGAGTTCCAATTTAAATGTGATTGCTATAAGTGCATTATTTCCAAGCATTACAATGAATAATCAGTGATCTACAATTTTTCCACTATCGCTTCACTCAAATTGCAAATTATCTAATTTGGAATGGCGGGAATGTTTACAAGAATCCATCGTCTCGACCAGTCAACTTTTTCTTTTGTCAAATTCAACGTTACCCAAGTCTAAGCTTATTCTACCGAACCTTATCTGTATAACTTTCCCTCAACCAATTTTCAGTTATATGAATTTACTTAGAAACACTTTTTTATACGTGAAGTTAATAGAAAAGAGTATGAGATTGACACTTTGAAGTGATATAATCGTTCTCTACTACATTATGCCAGTCTATCGCTCTTTTACGAATTGTTTGTTCGATTCGACACTCTCTAAGCTTCAATGATAACACCACTACATACCTAAAGCAACAGCTGAAAGAAACACTTCAATTTTTTTTCTGATAATATTTTTTTGTTTTGATATATACCTTAAAATTATGGTTTTCGAAAGTCAGCCATAAAACTAATTTTAAAAGTTTATAGAATATACTATATCGGCGTAGTCCAGAAAACAAAAACTAGTTGAATCTCAGTTTTAACTACCATATGAAATGCCACCGCGTGGTTTACTATTAAAACAAGTCTACCTATTTTTATCCCCAAAAATAAATACATAATTCACTCATGTCTCACTAACATTCTAAACTAAATTTGCGTTATTTGGTTATGCAAATATGAGTACGAGTATTGGTCGGTGATGCAATCAATCGAAAACACCAAAATGTATCGTTCACTTAGCGCTGTTTGTTTACCCCTAATCTCGGTTACTGTGGCGGTCGGTGGCACGCATATGGAAATATTGATATTCAGACACCAATATTGACACGCCGTAATATGTTAATTAGCATTGAGGATGGATTTTCAAATCACGTCTGTTGTCATTTTATCAACATACATATTTACATATTTTTGCATATTTATAAACTGCGGCAAAATTAAAAAAAAAATTAATAAAATCGAAATCAAATATACTAGTTTTAGGCATTATCAGTGTTTTGGTTTGGTCCAAAAAGTAAGAAAAAATCATATACAAATATTTTAAATATTTGTTTACTAATTAGCGATGGTTATTTCCATATGTTTTGGTCTTGAAAACTATAATAGCATGGTTAGGGTTGTCTAGCATGGCAATTTAGGCAATTTAGTGCAAATAAAATTATTTTCATGGCTAATAATAATTATAATGATGATAAGACATGCTTTTAAATGAATTAAATTAAACTCAATAATTGATGGTTAAATAAATAATAAATGGGTAATGGTAATTTTGTACCCAACTGGTCAGCCATGTTTATATTAGTGGTCGTAAAAGTCTTTTCGAATTTTATCAACAGATGTCGTTGTGGTCGTATATCTCCAGTGCTAAGGTTTCAAAGATTTTAAGCTTCATTTAACCAAAAATAAATTAAATTCGAGTAAGTTAAAAAAATTTACAGCTAATCAAAAATGAGTGAAAATAATGAAGAAATTCTCTATATTTTGAAATTTTTGTATAAAAAAGTTGGTGGTGCCACGCAAGCCGCCAATGAAATTTGTGAAGTTTAAGTAGACGATGCTGTATCAGTGCACAATAGTTCGCTCATTTGCGTTCTGAAAATTTCGAAATTTCGAGTTACACTGATGGAATAATGACTAATAGCGGGAAAAAATTCCAAAAAGTGGTCCACGAAAATGGCACATATTTGATTTATTAAAGTTTATTATAAATATAAATAAATAAGTTGAAGTTTGATTAGAAATACGAAAAGACTTTTTCGACTACCCAATATTTTTCAATGATGAAACTCTTACAAACTAAAAAATGCATGAGACATTTCTTGAAATTATTTTAACGAATCTTCATCTTCATCTACTTACAATGGCGTAACCAAGATCTATACCTTTGCCCTGAATATGGATGGGATATCTTTCTTGTCGACCACTACTAACCTGACAAACGAGTTCTTTCTCCCAACCTTGGGTATTCGCCCTATAAAGCTGGACCGTTCTTTCGCCTTCACATGTTATCCTTTCGATCTGGTGCTGATACCAGCCGGCATCTGTACATGACTGTGCCGTGCCCGGATTACTTCATAGCACTTTCAAAGCCACGTTTGTCAGCACAGCTTGCAACTCTCCCGCATCCAGCACTCCAAAGATAATTCGGTTCCGAGACACATCAGCAAATAGTTTAAGTATATTTAGTCGTTTGGCTGACGGCGTAGCCTTTTCAACTGTTCTTGTTGTTGTTGTTGTTGTTGTAGCAACAGAAAATATTCCTGAAGTAATTTCGAGGCATGGTGCCCAGTTGACAGTCCTTGGTCGCATAAATATCCGGGTCCGTTCCAGTAACTTAGATCCGACTGTCGGGGGGACGGTAGTATCTTCAACTGACCTCTGTCGATTGACTGCCACTGCTGTCGGTTCAAGTTTAGCTAGTTAGGCAAGACTGCTTTCTCGATATCATTGGATTATTGAAGCTCCTTCGTCAACCCCTCATTGATTGCCGGTTGCAGCTGCATCCTTCTCAGCACGTCGCTTCTTCGCATATCTTGCCTTTCGACTTTAAAACTAGGCCGCCCTCTATCCGACGCTCTACTAGCAGCGAAACCCTTCCCTGATAAGCAGCCATACTGTGCCGCGTGTGTTGTTGCCTTCCGGGAGGTAATCTTAGCTTTAACATCCTTTCTAGTACCAGCCTTTACACGCAGACCAAGCTCCACTCCTAGCTTTGTGATGTCTGCTTTCGAGCTCGTTACTAACGCTGCCCTCTTTTCGAGACTAGTTTCTTCCGCTTTTTAATAAGATTTTCGGACTCTTTGTTTCTCTTGTTTTATACTGGTTCATGTTTTGGACCCAGGTGTGTAGGGGAAAGTCCTCGTTACGCTAGTAACGCTCGTTTATTACGGAGAGCGGCAGATATCTAGCCTTTATCGGGATACTATTACCAGTAAATAACTAAAAATTAATGAAAAATAAATTGGTAACAGAAATAGTCACCCTGTATGCTCTTATGTTATTGTAAAATACCAAAAAATTGTTTACTTTCTCAGCACGATTTTATTTTAATTTTATCTATACGTTTTTCAAAACTGAAAGTAATGGCGCCAATAACAATTGTTTTATAAAATCGTGATTTATTGTATCCCAGAAACGACAATAACAAAACGCTCAAAGCCGCATTCCTGTCAATTTTAAGTGAGATTAACGAATATCTAATGAATTAATAGACTAAAGGTATTTTGTATGTAAATATATGTATATACTCGTTTTACACGCGCCACACAAACTAATATGTTAATGAGCTCTGTACAGTAACAATAGCAACCACTCGAAAGCCATTAGCAAGTGTTTACCCACACAATTCGCGCTCCAGGTGAACTGAAGTCACTCGATGATCTCAATTATTGACTAACTATCGTTGAATGGCAGCAGCAAAACTACGTTGTAACTGCTCTTTACTATTTTTTATACACATTTACAATTAGTGCTTTAATTTCGCTGTACCTCTTTCCTCTTTCTCGTTAGTCTTGCCCTACTCCAACTACCTGTTTGTACAATTATAGCTTTATTTAAATACATACCCGACGCCTCCTTTCTCCCCACGCGGTAGTTATGATTGTTGTGCGACAACAACAAAACGAATGCAGTAATAATATCGCCTCAAGTGAACCACAGTTTGCTTTCAGCAGCTGTGCGCGCTGCTAGACAAGATCAAGGTGAATCTTAATAACACATTACGTATACGCAACGTCGCACAACGACTCGTCAAGTCATTGAAAATCATCACAGTTAACGACGCCGAGTGCGCTGCTGCTATATTATACGAGTATATCGCGTTACCCGCTGGCTATTGAATGCATGAATGAGTGGCTGAATGGCTGAAGGCTTGAAATACCCGTACTGTAGCTTTTGAAGCTAACAAAAAGGTTAAATGTGTGTATGTGCTTTCATTTGTTAGTGTGTGTGTGCGTGCTTCAGCGCATCGGCTAAATTACAGTTTCCAATTGATTGGTGGCGTTTCGCTGCTAGGTCTGTAATCGAGACAAATTGTGCAACATGGTTGCCGTATGTATGTGAATTGCGTAGTAAAATTGAGTTATAAAAAGTCAAATACCGGGGAAAAATAAAAAAAAAAAAATAATAAAAAGTAAACAGGAATATAAACATTGTAATAATAATTTGCTTGGCATCTAGTTGAAGCGTTTATTCAATTATGAAGTATGTGAATACATCCAGGTATTTGCCTGAATGCTAATGTCAACCGCTGGTGTGGCGCAAGTCGTTTTGGCGACTGTTGCGCTTGCGCATGACGTCGTCTAACAGGCATTTCAGCGTTCGGGACAAGCCTTTTGTTGTTGTTTGTTTAGCATTTACGTGACTTTTGTTTATTTTCATTGATTTATTGTTGTGCTGTTTTCCATAAATTTAAAAATCAAGGAATTACGTAAATTTTTGCATTACTTTTTAATTACTTTAGTCAGTTAATTATTGCTTTTGGCACTTTTTAGCTTGGTTTTTGCATGTAATGTGGTTATATTTTTTTATCACTGATGTATTATATTACGCTTTGTTATGCAAAAATACAAGTTTTTTTCCTTTTGTTTTCGAAATAAATTGATTAATTTCCTTATAATTTTTTTATTAATTGAATTTAAAAAACGAAATTAAAAAATTTGCAATTTAAATAAAATATTTTTTTAACCATTTTACGTACATATATAAATATACAATTGAAATAAAACTTAAAAAAAAAAAA
>NW_017536407.1:791375-814293 GCF_001853355.1 Bactrocera latifrons | reverse complement strand
TTTAAAATTTCTGAAATAATTAAAGTCAGTGCAAAATTTTGTAAAATTTGAAGAAACTATTCAAGGAAACAATTTTACTTAAATACGTAAAAAAAATATATATACTGATTAAGTAAAAGAAATTAAAAGACAATTTTTTTCGATAATAAAAATTTAAATTATAAAAATAAAAATAATTCACAATTTTTAGTGAAGTTAAGCGCCGGTATTTTAAACTTTAGAAAAAATGTTAAAGATACTTATTTTATTAAAAAAAATTAAAGGACTAAAAATTTTATATTACATTTTTTGAATTAATCGAGTGCAACAATTTTTAATTTTAGCTTACAAGAACTTTTTTTATTTTAATTTCTATTTATTTATTAATTTTTTAAATTAATTAATGTTTTTAAATTAAAAATTCACAATATATTTTTGTTTTTTTTTTGATTAATTAACTATGTGTCCATGTATCTTTTTTTCCTATCTTTTACATTATAATTTTTACTTTATATTAACTAATTGTTCATATTATTTTTTAAATGGAAAAGGTGTTAAATAATTAAAAAATGTTAAATAAATAAACAATTTATATAATATACAATTTTTTTATTAATATAGGCAACAATTGTTAAGTTTTAAATTGCAAAAAAAAAATTTATTTCAATTTCGTTCTTTTTATATTGCAATTTATCTTTTATCGTTTTGTTAATTATGTGCATATGTATATGCTCGTATTTCATGTTTTAATACTTTTTTATTGAATTAAATCGAATTAATTAATTCTTCTGTAATTATAATTTTTTTCTAATAATCATTTAATTTTAATTTTTTCAATTTATTTATTTTTTTTCATATTTTTTTAATTTTTATTTTATTAATTTGATTTAATTCTTTTTATTTTTCATTCTTTTAATTTTTTGACTTTTTTTTATAAATTTTAATTACTTTGTATATAATTAAGATTAAATTTTGTATTCATTTTTTTTATTATTTTATTTTTCTAATTTTTTTTTATAAAAAATTCAATCACATATTTTTAAATAATTTTAAAATAAGTGATACACCGCAATTACCCGAGCTCCTCATAATTAAATTAAACCCATACATTTTAGAATCGAATTGAATGCGACAGCATTTGATTGATCTAGTAAATTAAATGAATTTTAAATAGCATGAAACTCTTATTTGCACAAGCAAAGCATTCGCAGCTAACAGTAAACATACTACAAACATACACACATCTGTATGCATATACATACATACATACCAAACATGAATAACTTCCATGCAGTGCTGATACGTTACATTTTGCCACATGTCAACACGTATCGATTGGACATTTTGCTTTCCAAAAATCAGCAAAAAAACATTAAAACCAAAATTCTGCCCACCACACTTATATGTACTGAAATCCTCTCACTTTCTTTCACCATTTGATCAATTCTAACCATTTATTCTCTGTGTTTGCTTTTCCGTTCATTTGCAGATAAAGCTCAAAAAAGTGCTCGGCCTCACAGTTTGCAGCAATGCCGCCTTGGATGTTTCGCCCGTTAGCGGTCTCTTGGCCTATCCAGCAGGGTAAGTGTACTTTTTTTCGATTTAACCACAAAAGCAACAAACACAAACTTGTGCCGAATTGTTGTTGTTTGTCAATATCCGTTTTTGGGGCGTTTTTAAGTGCATATAACGGTTGTTTGCACCGCAACCGCGTATCTTTGAAAGTTGGAAAAACACTTTTTCTCGTTAATTACAACTAAAAGCAGCAGCGAGTAGCTCAGCCGCAGCGAAATGAGTTTCCACTGAGTACATGGCGCAATTTGATATTATAGACGCTTATTTTTAAACTTTGCGGAAAGCAAGTGAAAAGTACTTATTCAAGTCGTGGGTTAAGCGMAAAAAAAAAAAAAAAGGCTTTGTGGTCTCATTACGTTTGTTGAGAAGTATTTAGCTGTAGTATTTAGTCTTCCACAAAGGTTAGAATTATAAATTAGGTCACCGTCGAAAGTAAGAAGGGTTTGGTATATAATATTTGTTGAAGAGGTAGTTAGCTAGAGTAGCTATCTGACGGCGCACCTACGCCGTTAGGAAACCCATTGTGATACCACCGGGAATAATATCCCCTCACTCTATTGTTTACTCTCTGAACCTCACTATGATTCTCATTAAGTTCATCAGTACAAAAAGTTTTATTTGTGCAACCTGTGTCGTCAAGAAACTTTGCATTCGCATATAAAATTTTTTTATAGTCTCCTCTTCTTAGCGTTCCTATCTTCTTCACTCCTTTCCCTTTCTTTTCGGAAAGATAAGGCAACAAATTTAGTTTTACATAATTCTATAGGATTCCAAAAATCCGTGGTAATGGGTGAAAACGGGAATTTACTAAGTGTGATAGAATTTATTATAGGCGACTATTTGGGATTCCCTCAGCCTAAGAGCTGAGTTCTCTGCCAGTTTTTCACAGAACAAGTATGTTGGCAGTAAATGTAAAAAAAGTTAGACAGATTATGAGATATTTGCAATACGTTCTCGATCATTCAAAACTACATAAGAACACGTTGGATAGTTTCTACATCGTTTTTGATGACCAAAAACAATATACTTATGCAATAATCCGAAGACATGATTCTGAATTCAACACCATTTTAATTAGTGATACTATATATATAAATGTTTTGAAAGGGTCCCTTGATTATTTAGCAATATAAGTATGCTTTCTCGTCCTTTAATCCTGAAGGGGGTCATTTTGGTTACGCAGAACCGATCTCGAGTTATCTTAACGAATATTGTTTCTTAAAGCTTCTTCTATCTGTCTGAAACTTGCAACAGTTTCTTCCATAAACGTTCCTACTGATTGGGCATACGGATATTAAGATGAACATTGAAAGGAACCCTAGTTCAATCGCCGCAAAATTGAGACTGCAAAGAAAGAGAGAGAGAGAGAGTGTGTGTGAGAGAAATTGAATATGCAATAAAAAAAGAGAGAGAAGGAGTGAATGTGAAAAGAAAAGATGGACAGAGAGAGAGAAAGAGAGAATGAATGCGAGAAGAAACGAGAGATATAGAAAAATTGAATGTATAATGGAAAGAGAGAAAAAGTTAATAAAAGGAGCGTGGCTCAATTCGGTTGTTATACTCTGAACAGGATGTATTATATTTGGATTGCCATGAAGTTCTTAACGCCTAGAAGGAAAAGTCGGAGACCCTATAAAAATTATGTATAAATGTCCGTCTGTATACATACTACTAATGTATGCATACTATTCCATTTGCCGTTTTTTAGAAACCGATCTGAAAATTTTTACACTTCGTAGCTAAGAAGCTGCTCATTTGTCGAAATCAAGTGCTTGTATTGAGAGCTTTTTCATTTGACGAGATATCTTCAAGAAATTTGGCATGAGTTATCGTCTAAAGCAAAGGTGCTTATTCAGATCACTTCACTATAGCATTTAGCTGCCATACGAATTGACCGATCAAAATAAAGTTCTTGAAGGAATATTTTGTATATGTCAAGGATATTACAACTTCAATGCCACCGAAGTTAGCATTTTTTCGTTTTTTATATTTTTATTTTTTGAAGCAGAAAGAAGAAGGTCCAGTAAATAAATACCTCAAATATAATTTACATTTATCCTCTCTGAATAAATTAAAATCTGAGTATTTCCGTACGTGTGCATCAAAATTTGATTTACTTTCACTTCCGCTAAATTTCCTTTGCTTTCTGCTATTTTATTGTCGGCTTTTAAACTTCGAAAAATTGTTCTTGAATTGAAATAGAAAATCCGATTTGCATACAAAATCAAAAATATTTCAACTGCTTGGAATTGGTCAGTTCGTGCTGAATATCTGTCCAATTTATTGCCTCCTTACCAATAGACCTTGCGCGCATTTCTAGTAAAATATGCACATCCAGTTGCACTTCTGCACTTGCATACGTACATATGTATGTTCGCAACTACGAATCTGCACTCGTGCATGCAATTTAATTTTCCAGCATATCTTCAGCTGTTTATTCGGCAGTGGGAAAAATATATGCGCACAAAATTGAATTTGGCAGCCTGATGCTTATTGAATGAATGCATCACGCTGATTACATTTCACAATAACGCCTGAAATCGATGACTACAACAACACAAGCTGAGCTTATGCTGAGTGTAAGTAAATAGCATTAGCCAAATGTAAATTCAGCTAGAAAAAACAGAGACCGTTGAGCAAGCTTTAAAACATTTGTAAATTTCGCTGAAAAGTTACGTATACGCCTAGTTGAGACGCCACTATTTTCGCATAACGGTGCACAATGTGATTTTCTATTTCAACGCCGTGCAGAGGTTTTCAGCCAACACGGAAGCATAACTTTCTGGCTGAACGCGCACTTTGTCCTTTGTCCTTGA
The DNA here is from genome assembly GCF_001853355.1 of Bactrocera latifrons. Lineage (NCBI taxonomy): Eukaryota > Metazoa > Arthropoda > Insecta > Diptera > Tephritidae > Bactrocera > Bactrocera latifrons. The sequence continues at coordinate 809,923 of NW_017536407.1, read as the reverse complement.
TTGTTTGAGACAACATTGAAGCGCATGTATGTGTGCGTGTGTGTATTGTAAAATGATGGAGAGGAGGGAAGCGACTGCCAAATGCGACTTTGAATGCGGGCCACAGCTGCATTTGTCATAAATAAGAGATGAATTCGTAGCTCAAACTAAGCGATAAGAGATGACAAGTAGGCGGGAGGGGGCAGTATGGCCTCGTAGCATGAAGGACCACATGCAACCTTAACCACGACACATATAACAGCACACGAGCTTTAGCTCTGCTGATGGATTTTCCGCGCAAAGTAGCTTGGTTTGGCAGCCTCAACAGCCGCTTAATGTATACGATAAAATGTCCGAAACCCCGGCTGACAATCTCAGAATGGCCTGCAGCGTGTTGACAGCTGGCAAACACTTGCAAATTGTTGAGATTTAGGGGCAGGAGACAGAGAGAGGGTGGCAACATTTGTCTTTCACAAGGCAAATTTGTTGGGTGGCCGCTTACCATTACTCTCTACTGTGTTGGTTAGAATTATGGAGCGAATGGGTGGTAGTCGCGCGATTCGCTGACTGATTGACTTACCAACAAGCTTTTGGGGCTCTTGCACATCGGCAGAGAGCCTTTTCAAAGCTTTTACTTATACAAACACTTGCCTGGTGTGTTGAAAGAACGGCCGCGAATCGTGCATGTTTATGTTTTACATATATGCTACATAACGTGCATGGAAATTTGTATAAGTATATTAAGCTGTTGAAGTAAAAATATGAGCAAGCATTGCATGAACTTGCGCTGCTTAAGCAAATATTAGCGTCCGTGGCTCAGTGCATCAGCCGCAATCGATATCATAACCCAGTCTAGGTCTGGTGCAACTTGTTCGCTCTCTGGGCGTCTTCTCCGTAGCAAATTCACCGAGTAAAGTCGACTGTTTCGACTGCGTTTTGGTCTCTAGTACTTACCATTATTTCATCGGTGGTCACGAGAAAACCCAGAAAATATTTCGGTGCCAAAACACCGCCAAAACTGGGCTTATGGTTGCACTTGTTGTCCGTAATGAGCAAGTGCATCACGTCCATATCTCTGTCATCCTCAATATTCCACGCAAGATATGACTTACTGGGATTTTTAACAGGAAATAGTCTAACGGCGTGAAATGGAACGGCCGAGGAGCACAATTGACTGGGTCATTTCATGAGATAACACGTTTACAACACTTGGCTTGAGGAGCCGTTCTGTTGGAACTACATATTATCCAATTCTGGCTAAAAATATTCGGTTATCATTGAGCGGTAGCGATTCCCAATCACAGTAACTTGCTGGTCTTGATCATCACTGAAGAAGTATGTACCAATGACGTGCCGACTCGTAAACCGCAACGAACCGTAAATTTTTCGGTATGCAATGGTGACTCATGGAGTACGTGTGTATTGCTGCCTGACCAATATCGCAAATTTTGCTTAGTGAGGAAGTCATTCAGCCAGAAATGAGCCTAGTTGAGCCCAATTCACGAACATGTGATGATTCGGTTGGTCAAGCGGTTTCAGTTCTTGAGTCAATTTGATCTTGCAAGAATGAAGGTCAAGATCTTTACGCAAATTTCGCCACAACGACGCCACAGTGATGCCCAACGAGTCAGTGTGAGAGACCGATTGATGCGCTAGCGACAGTAATATTCTCAATACTACCGGGAAAAAATGTGGTGTCGTGTCTTCTGTCCTTATCGGTCTATTTTTGTAGCGTACCTATTGAAAAACAAGTTACTATACGAAACATGCTTTGTCTTCTCACAGTGCTGAGGCTTAGCTTCTATCGGACCGCTTTGATACTACTGTATATTGAAATATTTCGGATTTCGGAAATGAAATGTTTTTAGAATATTTAAAACTGTCAAAAACCTACTAAATTATTATGTGGATTTTGTGGTTTCTTGAAGTAAAATCCACATTGTCGCCCTCTGTGATGGGTTAAAATATATTGAATAATTTTAATACATATTTTTTTCGATTTTATTGAAACAATTCCATAAAATGAAAGCATAAATTGTGTTTCCTTTCGTTAGTTTAAGCTCTGCGCTTCTATACAAGGAAAACTGATATCAACTCTAGAACTAAATGTGTGCAGAATGTCAAGGCAAGGGCACACAAGCCGCTGCTCAACTTTACACTTGTCCTCTTTTCAGCATAAAAGTTTTCATTTCCTTTCGTGCTTTTTTAAACACGTTACGACTTTACTTTCGCTTGCCATTTTTTATGTCATGCCATATTAGCATGTGAATGAGCGAGTGTGTTTGTAAATTTACTGCTGCTGCGCTGTTGCTCGGCATTGTAAAAGAATTGCTAGAACGAACTTCCTTCCTGACAGTCTTAACAAAGGATTTGGGCAAGCTTTCACCATGCAACTGCAACAAAATATTTAATATGCAGCATAAAACGGTTGAAAAGCCATTTAAGCGCTAATTAAGTCAGCAGGTGATTTTTTAATGAAAGGGACTGAGCGTCGCGCTGCCAATTACTTGCTTATAAATAATTTATATTATATTAAAGTGATTTATGTGTTCACATTTAATATGCTGAGTGCTTTCCTTGGCATTACACTTTTTGCCTCTTTTTTCGATATACTAACCTTTTTCCTTTGCCTTTCTTGCAGCTGCACTGTGGTCCTGTTCAACGCGAAACGTCAAACACAGGCCTACCTGGTCAACACATCCCGCAAACCATTCACATCGGTCGCATTCTCACGCTGCGGCCGTTATGTCGCCACCGGCGAGTGTGGCATCAATCCCGCCATCAAAGTTTGGGAGCTAGACTCGCCGAATGGCAACCTCGAGCACACCACCGGCGGCAATGTGGTGGCGGAGTTCTTCGATCACAAATATGCCGTCACATGTGTGGTAAGTTGGACCCCAAAGTCCATTTGAAATATACGTGCCTGTTTTCTTATCCAATACAAACTGTATACTCACTTCACTTTGCAGGCCTTCTCACCCACCGGCAAGTACCTGGTATCGATCGGTTCACAACATGATATGATTGTGAATGTATTCGACTGGCGGTCGAATCAAAAGATGGCCTCGAATAAAATCAGCTCCAAAGTGTCGGCGCTAAGCTTTGCCGAGGATGGCAGCTACTTTGTCACAGTGGGCAATCGTCATGTCAAATACTGGTATATGGAGGGTGGACGCAGGGTAAGTAAAAACTCCAATTAATTCAACTAAAAACTCACCTCTTTCACTTTCAGTACAAGGATCCCATACCGTTGATGGGTCGCAGTGCCATATTGGGTGATTTGCGTGACAATGACTTTTGTGCGGTCGCCTGCGGCAAAGATGAGACTAAGGATCGCACATATGCCATTACCCGACAGGGTCATTTGGTTGAATTCAGTTCACGCCGCTTGTTGGACAAGTGGGTGCAGTGTCGTACAACGAGCGCCAATTGCCTGACGGTGAATGCGCGCTTCATACTCGTCGGTTGTGCCGAAGCCATTATACGCATTTTTAATGCCGCCACATTGGAATATGTGACGACATTGCCGCGTACACATTATCTGGGTGTGGATGTGGCGCAGGGTATACATATCAATCACATCATGACCGTGCCGCCCCATGCCAAATATCCGGACTGTGTGGCGATGGTTTATGATGAGCAGCGATCGAAGGTAAGCAAATCGGTAGCGCTCAACTAGTTATCATCAAAAACTCTCACTAACCATCTCTCTCGTGCTTTTATTCCACAGGTCAGTTGCGTGTACAATGATCATTCGCTCTATATTTGGGATATGCGGGATATAAAACGTGTGGGCAAATCGCACTCTTTTCTCTATCATTCCACCTGTATTTGGGGCGTGGAAACTGTGCCATACAATATGGAGCGCGAATTGTCGGATACACTGCCCGAAGAGTCGTTTGTCACGTGCTCTTCGGACGATACGATTCGCGTGTGGGGTCTTGATGGCTGCACAAACACGGAAAATTATCGTAAAAATATCTACTCCAAGGAACTTTTGAAAATAATGTACATCGACGAAGAAATGAATTTTATCAAAGATCAAGATCTTTCGGGCGATAAAAACTCCAATACCGCCTATGACGGTCGTAACGGTGTGCGCTGCATACGAATTAGTCCGGAGTTGCAGCATTTGGCCAGCGGCGATCGTTGCGGCAACATAAGAATCTATAATTTGGCGAACACAAAGCTCATCATGTCAATTGAGGCACACGAATCGGAAGTGTTGTGTCTTGAGTACTCGAATGAGAAGATCGAACGGAAGTTGTTAGCGAGCGCGAGTCGTGATCGTCTAATACACGTATTCGATGTGTCACAAGATTACTTGCTGCTGCAGACATTGGACGATCACTCATCCTCCATAACTTCGATCAGATTTGTGGGGTCCGGTCTGAATTTCCAAATGATTTCTTGTGGTGCCGACAAGTCGATTATGTTCAGAACATTCCAGGTATTTTAAGCAAGTGTTAGACGCCTTTGACACTCGCATATTTTAATATATTTCGTTTTCTCACTCTGTGTACAGGGCAACATTTTTCTGCGCGGCACAAATACCTCCGGCAAAACAACTTTGTATGACATGGAAGTGGACTCAAATGCCAAACACATACTCACCGCCTGCCAAGATCGCAATATACGCGTCTATGGCACACAAAACGCCAAACACACAAAAACCTTCAAGGGTTCACACTCGGATGAGGGTAGTTTGATTAAGCTCAGCCTCGATCCCAGCGGCATTTATGTGGCTACCTCGTGCACAGATAAAACGCTTGCAGTCTACGATTACTATTCCAATGAGTGTATGGCACGCATGTATGGTCACAGTGAGTTAGTTACTGGGCTCAAATTTACCAACGACTGTCGCCATCTCATTTCGGCCAGCGGTGATGGCTGTATTTTTGTGTGGCAAGTGCCACACGATATGATTGTCACAATGCAAGCGCGTCTCTCACAACAGCGACTACGTTCTGGTCATGCGCCGCTACCACCCCGTCCCGGTTCAATTATCGCCACGCCGGAGGGCATCATAGTCGAGTCGCCAACACATGAATTGGAGGAGACGGCAACACCAAACAAATTCATCGCATCGCCGTCAATGTTCACCGAGGAGCCGGCACTGACGCCGGGCTATAAATTTTCGGACGTTGGTCAATTACCGCAATGGGCGAAACGAAAGGCTGCGGCAAATGCTGATGAGAGCGTTGGCGTCTCCATACCTGGCTCAACCGTCTCCGCCATGCAGTCTGCCTCGTCAACGTCCAATTTGAGTTCATCACCCAGCCAATTAGGTGTGGGTGGTGTGCCGCGTGCACGTGGCCGTTGGGCACAACGTGGCCCATTTGATCCAGACGATCTGCGTTCGAATTCCGAAAGTCCTTTGGGCACTATAACCTCGAGCGTTGGTGGTATGGGCGGCGTGGGTGGTGGTGTTGGTGTCGTTGTGAGTGGCGGTGGTATGGGGAATACACAAACATCCGATTACAATAGCGCATCGTCCAAGGACATTATGTATAACCAGACTTACCTCAGTGAAGATTCGTCAATTGACTCCGGCATGGAAACGCGTCGCGAATTGAAATTCATTGGTAGCAACAACAGCGGTACAGTGCCAACGGTGACCGGTAGCAATGGTGGCACAGCGCTCAATCGCTTGGCGCCTGAGAAACGCAAGCCCGGTTTGCGCTTCGATCCACAATCCAATGAACATGATGGCGATGTCGAGGATATTTCGGATGGCGAACGCACTAGTTCGGATCACGGCATGTTCTACAACAACATATCGCCCAGCACGCCAACGTAAGTGAATGGCAGCAACCACAGCAACATTGTTAGTAAAATTAATTACTTTCTCAATATTTTCAGTGACTTCAAAGTGACCGCCATGAATGAAGATGAATTGCGCAAGTCGATGCGTAGACAGAAATTCGATAAAGCTGGGCTGACGCTGCCCGGCAATGGCAGCACACATACCGCCAGCACTGGCACCGGCACCGGCACCTCGGACACCGAAGACGAAGGCTCAACACCGAGCGCTGAGAATGCCGAACGCTCGCTGGCGTCCACCTTAGGCGGCAGCTCGGAGAGTATACCACAAGCGGCAAGCAGTTTCCTGCAGGCCGCCTTGCCCGAGGGCCCTGGCAGCATGCTAGAGCGTGGCAGCACAAGTAAGTTGTGAATTTTGGAAATTGTAACACTTCCCACTATAATGTTGTGTATTTTGCAGATCGACGCAGTATTAGTGCCAAACATAACACAGAGAACGGTAAGCCGGTTTCCAGCGCGTCCACTATCACCAAGTCGTTCACCAGCACAAAGAAAGACGAGCTGCTGAAGGTGATCAGCGAAGTGAAACAGCAATTGGAGAACGTAAGTACACACACCCTGCACATACATATATTTTCTTACATATCTATGCTAATAGCATTTGTAAGCGTTTTTTCACTTAAATATTTTTATTTGTTTCGTCCCTAATCCTGTGTCTATCTCTCTTATGTGTCTTGGTTCACCAAAAATCCACACCAAACCAAAACCAAAAAAAAAATATATATATATATTTTCCTGTTTGGTGATTGTATTTGTTGTTGACGGGTTGTACACGACGTTTTGTGCTTAGGGCGCACGTAAAAATGGAGTTAAGAGGTTGAATGCAATACCGGAGGTGAGAAATATCTAAAACGAACACGCTGTAACAATTTCTGTAACACGCACTAAGGCAACTGACGCTTACTTGAAGTCCTCAATCTTCTCTACTAAAACTGGTGTACATATTCACCCACACATACACAGTCGTAATAATTTCGCTTTTCTACTTTGTTTCGCTTATTTCGTCTAATTGGCATAGTTTACATAATCGTTACATATGTGCACATCTCTAATGGCTCAGCGCACCCACATTTCTACAATATTTTATTTTCTGAATTTTCATTGGCCATAAACGCATGTACATGGATGTCGCTTTCATTTTTGATTACTTAATAATTATTCTGTTTACTAAATCATAACCTAGAACCTAGAGAATTGCGCCGCTGATACTAATTTCTATTGGCGTTTAATAAATTAGTTCATAAATATGTTTACAAATACAAGATTTAATGTACACAAAAACATTTTAAAGTTTGTTTTGTAGAAAAAAATATTTACGGTTATCATTTTCATTTCAAAAACTTAAAATTTTATAGTAATTTCATAAACTATGCTAACTCCAGTTAAGGCAAGCTTTATTTTTTTGATTTTTGCAATTACCTTAATGTTTTTCGAACTCTGCATATTTCTTTATTGGCGTATGGTCATATAAACTGGTCAGAATTACTCAAATTGTCCATTAACTTAAGTTGACTTGTCTCATAATGAATTGTGTTCCGAAAGTTTCTGCTTTGAGATCAATTTATAAATCTTTTTTTTTTTAGTGAGGTTATGTTAAACATTATATCATCAATTAAGACAATTTACTATATTTTAATAGGAGTACGTGTAGGCAGTACCATATAGCAATATAATTGACTGTTCCTATAACCTAATGTTTTTGTGGAGTCGAAAAAACGGAAAATAATTTTAGAGAATATTACCGAGTTGACGTTACTTGAAACGATATAAATTCGTGACCTTTATGAACCAAATGCAGTACACTTATGCCTACGATTTTTCCAGTCCTCGAAACATAAACATTTTCATAAGCACTTTTTGGGATGGCCTTTAGCTCCTTCAGCCCGAAATCGGGTTCAATTCAGATGATTGTTTAATTGGCAGTCAGTTCATGATTGTGGGATTGGAAGTTGCACGTCAAGCTTATCTAAACAGACCTGCTCACGGTAATAATTTTGGAAAAAAAAACTCAGTATTTAATTACAATCAAAATATCCAACAAAATCATTCGAATGCAGTCGTGCAAGATGTCGAGCTCTCTAGCCATCTCTCTAACTCTTTGTACCACTCGTAGTCTGGTGTTTTTAATAAAAGTGGATCGCAGTAAGCCTATTCCATCATTCGCAACAAGTCTGCAAACGAAATTTAATTAAAAAATACTTTCCGTGTACTTTTTTGTCAGAATATGCAAATGGGGATGATGTTTATTTACGGATTTTCTTTAAATTTTGTTGGTGTGTTCAGTAAGGTTTGCCATCTCTCCATGTCGCGTTTCATTATTTGCAGTCAGTCCTCTCTCGACGACAAAGACCAAACTGTATGAGTTCCTCATTATTCCCGTCCTGCTATATGGTGCGATGCACGGACGATGTTAACATCTGATGAGTCGGCTTTATAAGTTTTCGAGAAAAAAGTTCTGCGGAAGATTGACCAAATTTGAGTGGTTTGTTTCATTTTAACATCACGTTGTTGTTGTTGGTAGACCCTGTACATTAGAATTAGCCAAAATTTAAGCTGTCGATCATGGGTTAAAATGAGCCTAAATAAAGAGAAAGAGCGATTCTCTGCTAAGACAGATGCTTAGCTTAATTTTAAAAGTTATGGCTCAGTATTCAAAAATGTCTATATAAAGGCCACGTAAACAAATCGGTTTTCATTACAAATACCGTAGCTTTTGAACCGTTTGAACAAAATGTAACCAGTATACATTTTTAAAGTTTTCTAAAAATTAACTTATGTAAGTCAGTGCGACTTTTTTCATACTAAAATATGTACATCAATCGATGAATGTCAGTTGTTTCAACAGTTTTAGTTTTTATGTATATATTAACTAAATTAAACATAATTCCATATATGTATGTACAGCTGAAGGCAGTGAAATAGTAGTGGGTGTTAAGAGTTTTGCATACCTGTGAGTTATGTAAAATTGTAAACAATTTTAACATCAATTGAAAAGGAAAAGTGTATCATGTTTCCCTGGCTACGTTTATTAATAAAAATATTTTAATTTGAATGAGTGTAAGATATATTTATTCACAAAGTGAATAAGTAAATGGGAGCAGTAAAATAGTAGTAAAGTAATAATTAATTTTTTTTTTAAACTGAACGATTTTTGGAAGTACCGTCTATACGAGATATTAGTACTTGGTAGCATGACCATGATTTTTAATAACAGCAATACAACGCCTCTTCATAGAATCTACGAGACTCTGGCATCTTTTTAGTGGTATGTTCTGCCATGCTTGCTGCACTATGGTCCACAACTCATTGTTGTTTTTGGGTTTGTAATTCCATACGGCTTTCTTAACGTCTGCCAAAAGGTTTTCAATGGGATTGAGGTCAGGGGATTGAGCCGGCCAATCCATGACCTCAATTCCTTTGACTCCTTTGCCACCCTACTGGTATGTTTCGTATCCATTTCAGCGGCATATCCTCTTCAGCAAATGACATCATAATCTTCTGCAATATATTCACGTATGCGTAACGGTCCATTATGTCAGTAATTTTGTAAATTGTGCCTACGCCTCTATAAGAAAAATAGTCCCAAACCATGATACTCGAACCGCCATGATTCAAAGTTTTTGTGGTAAACCTGGGATCGTACTCTGTATTAGTGGGGCGTCTTACATACTGATGGGACCCTTTACCGCCGTATAAAACCACTTCCGACTCGTCAGTCCACAATATGTTGCGCCACTTCTCAATCGGCCAAGGTAAGTGTTCCTTGGCGAATTTCAGACGTCGAGCTACATCATTTTTCTTAGTAACGGTACTTTTCGAAGACTGCGGGCATATAAATTATGTGCACGTTCACTTCGTTCCGAACCTCCACAGCCGACATTCGGCCTACAATCTTAACACATCTTACAACTTTACGTAAAAAATTCTCAAAAAGAATCCGCCTTGCGCCCCTTTTTTCATCTTTTTTTTTTTTATAAATGATTGCATTGCGAATCAATGTGGCTGAACACCCTACCAGACTTTCTACTTCTTTGTATGTTTTACCACTGTTTATGAGAGATTGAATCCATTTTCGTTTCTCTTCACTGCAGTGCTTCCCGCGGCCCTCTAAAATGTGCACAGTCATATTTTTTAGCTTTTTCTTTTGGATAATAAATAAAATAACAAGAAACTTACTTTTTGATTGGTAAAATTAAATATTTTTTAATAAAAATAATCTGTGTCCAATCAGCTCACCGTTCACTACAATTTTAATGATCGCTCATAAAAACAGATATCACAATATAGTTAGCTGTAAAAAAGTAACGGTAAGTGTTTCGCACGTATTGTTGTGTTTAACAGGACCGTTACGCTACAGAGAATATAACTAGAATAATAATCAAATTCAATACCATAAAAGAAACAAAATTTAAAGCGAAACTATTTTTCTCAATAGCCACTACTATTTCAATGCTCGCAACTGTATATAAAATTCAGTTTATGTATAACAATATTGAAGTCCTCTAAAAGTTTGATTCATACTACTAAAAAAAAAAATAATAAAATCATTTCCAACAAATAAATAAACTATCACTATTAAATAGTGCGAAAAACTTGAAAAAAGGTAAATTGCATCGGCCGGGAATCGAACCCGGGCCGCCCGCGTGGCAGGCGAGCATTCTACCACTGAACCACCGATGCTTGTTATACCACTCGCACTTTACTGGTAACTTCTGCACCAACACATGCCACACAACAAGTGAAGACAGAAAGAGATGCGCTACCAACCAAGCATTGAGTTGCGATTCACGCGACGCAAGTCATTAAATTATAAATAGCGCAGCGCAATGGTTAAGAAAGTGAAAGGTTAACAAGAAAAGGAGCAAACACGAAACAAGCAACTCTGACATTACATGTACATATGTATATATGTGGATATGCAAATGAGTTTAGTTTGATGTAATAAAGTAATCAGTCACAATCGTTGCATTTGAAAGTGAGGAGGCAGATGACTGAGAAGCATTACGTTTTGCTTTACTAATATTAATAATCCTGTACATACTTACATACATACAAGCATATGTAATTAAATGTTAGCGCTTTGTCTTATAAATGTTTAATATACAAATTTCCATAACTCTTTAATAATTAATTAATTAAATTCTTTGTTTACATCTTTTTTATAACTAAAATATGTATTCTTAATTTTTTATCAGGTCGGCTATCGCTCGCTGCGTGGCAGTCACAGCATTTCGGATTTAAGTCTAGCGGGCAATATGGATAATGCGTCGCGATCGGCGGCCGCCGCTAACCGTTATGCAAAGACAGGTGAGTGAAATCGGAAGAAATGCAATTAACAGTTAGGATTTAAGTTATAGTGATTTAGAGTGACTAGATTTCAATATATGTATATTCATATGTATAACTGTAAGTTAGTTGAATTAAGCTGAACTTAATTGAATGAAATTAACTATAAGGAAGGGTGTGGAATTAATGGAATTGTAAATAGATTAATATAATTTATATGCGAAAGTTTTAATTGAAATAATTATCACTGTAGAAATTCATTAAATCAGAATTAAATTTGTTCCGGAAAAACGGAAGTGAGTAAACTAAAGTTAATTGAATAAAATCCATCTAAATTAAATTGAATTGAATTAATTAATCAAATAATTTAATTAAAATTCACTAAAATTAATTTAATTTAATTAAATACATATATTCAATATAAAAAAAATATATATAAAAAACTTTTAGTTTCGTTGACCCTAATTAATTAGTTTTATAATAATAGTGAATTTTAATATTAAACTTTAACTTTAATTAATCTTAATTTAATTAAATTAATTTTAGCGGATTTATTCAATTACATTAATTAATTGACTTAAAACAGTGCCATCGAAATCTTGGATTTAATTTAATCTTGGTTCATTTATTTCAATTTATTATTTTGAAGTGACAACTCTGAGTCAACCTACAATTGAATTTTTCTTTAATTGTATTGGAATTATAGTGGTTTTACCCAAGTAAAATTAATATTAACTTAAAATCAGAATTATGCATATAATATTTGAATCGAATTTACAGAAGTAATTAAATTAAAATTAATTGAATTGTATTGAATTAAATTAACGTCAATATAATTTAATCAATTAATCGTATTAACGGAAGCTATAAAATTAAAGTTAATTAACGAAKCGATATAAAATAAATTAAATTAAATTAAAATTTATTAGTTTAAATTAATTAATCAATTCAGATTCATTTAATTAAAATCAATTCAATTAATTTTTTAAATTTAATTAATAAATTAATTAGGATTTCAATACAATTAAGTTTTTAATTTTAAATTCAGTAATTATTTAATTTAGGTTCATTTAATTCAATTCGTAATTTTTAATTTTTCTTTAATTTTATTAAAATTAATGTGATTTTATTCAATTAATATCAATATGCGTTAAATGTGCAATCACTAAATTAAATTAATCAAAATTAATCGGCTCAAAATTGTCGATTTAAAATAACTTTTCTAAATGAAACGTCAATTCACATTTAAAACAGTTTCTAGTAGAATTATCTAGCCTATCGTACCTTGGTAGTTTATAGAGTTCCATAACTGAAAAACCTAGTAACAACTAATTTAACCGCTATACGCTCATACTCATCGTATTTACATATATACATATATATTTCTTACTGTGCTCCGTATTTTCTCTCCTCTCGTACATGCGGCTTTGTAAATTGATATACATATTTGGATCCAAAATACTGCTAAACTTCTGCCTTTACTTTAACTACTAATATTTGCTTTACTAATCAGTAGCTCCTCTTAATGAACCCCCACAGTACGCTAGCTATTATAATTCCSCATTGCAACAACAACAACAAACATTACCAACACCACAACAACAGCAACAGATGCCGCCACAAACGCAACAAATATCTACGCCACGACAATTCCAAACTTCGCCACAATATCCAACCTACCCACGTTCACCACTCCAACAATCGTTTAGTCAAGACCAACAACAAACACCACAACATTTCTTTAATTGCGCCGCATCGCGTTCGGTGCTGCAACAAAGCTGTCAAGCTATGCGTCAAGTGCAACAACACTATCCACCATATCCGCATCACGTGGGTGTACACCAAATACATCCACCGCCTGGCGTACCCTTCATGGCGCCCAATGCGCGCAACACTACACCGCGCACGCAAACGCAACATAGCGGCAAACTGTCGGCGGGCGCTTTCAATAGCTCGACGCTGCCCGCGCAAGGTCAGCATACGCGCGTCAAACGCAATCCGGCAGGTAATGCGCGTCGCACGCCGAGCATACTGAAGCACTACAAGTCCTGCCCTGTGTCGCCAGTGCATGAGGAGGTCGAATGGTCGGCGGATAATAAGAGCAGCATTATAATAACCGAACCGAAGCGCCACTCGGTATACGCGGAGGATGCGCGCACCATACTCGACATGATACAGGCCGACACCGAGAAGATGATTGAGGAAATACAGAAGAAGTATGGTGATCTGGATGATATCGGTGTCGATTTATATGACGCCAAATTGGGCGGACGCTATTCTCAGCTTGTGGCTTCACAATCGGTGCCGTCTTGTCTTTCGCCCCCTGTGTATGCGACAAGCAGGCAGGCGCCTATAGCGCCCACAACTGGGCCACACTTCACACAGACGCTACCCTATCAAATGCACTCGCCCGGCGCTCTGACACCGCCAAAACGTGCAGTGTCCGAGTACTACATCTATCAGGAATTTTATCAGTGTCATCGTAATGTTTCGCTGTCGGATATATTGGCGCCGGAACAGCAGGCAGAGACGCGTCGCACTGAGGAGGCGCGTTTTCTCGAAACACAGCGCCACTCAAGCGCCAGTTTCTTTCTCACCTCGCAATTTGGCGAGCGCAAGAGTCAGGAGTCGCTACTTTCCGATGAGTTTCTGGATGAAGGCAGCTACTGCAACAGCATGGAGAGCATATTGTCGGATGAAAGCGATTGCAAGAGCGCGCCTATGGAAACGCAAGTGCAACGTCATGCTGGCATACGCAACTTCATTTTGCATGGACCGGTGAGCGCCGCGGCAGCCAACACCACACAGCTGGTGACCAAATCGTACGGTTCCAGTCCAAATGCTTACGGCAGCTTTGATTACTACATGCAACAGCGTAATATGCAACATTCGCCGTTGCCTTATGAGAGCTTTGACGTGTCCAGCTATAATTTGGAGAATTTCAAAACCGAAAGTGTGCGCACTAAAACGCCGATATTGCAAAAGAAACTGCCCAACTCGAAAACATATCCCCGAATCGCTGATACGCCGAGCCGTACAGCTGTCGGCGTCAAAGCGGAAGACATACCGACGCTCAGCTCGAAGAACAAGCAATACAATTCGGGTGTTAACAAGAGTCTGAGTCAGGACTTTGCGCAACAACGTCTACAACGCAACACGAATCCGCTACAAATGGAGCGCAACACTTACGATGACAAGCTCTTCACTAAGAAGACCGTGAAACCGAAACCACCCGTGCCAGCAAAGCCGCAAAATCTCGTTTCAACACTCACATCCACTGTAGAGACACCGCATGCTAGCAGCGCACCCAGAGATACAGCGCCCAAGTACTGTGCCTTCGATGTGGACACCACCGATGTGCGCTGCCAGTCGCGCACTGCCAGCGTCGTGCGTAAATTCGAGCGCAATCTACAAAAGTTCGAGCGTGAAAAGCAAGCCGAGTTGCAAACGAAAAAAGCGTGCGGCATGCGCCCATCTGTGAGCAGTGGCGCGCTTACCACACACAGTTGTTTGAAGAAAGTTTCGAAATTCGATACGAACGCCAAAAATGTGCCAGCGTCGCGACGCGCCACAAGCATGCGCACGCGCGGTCGCCCCAAAGTAGCGGTGCGCTTCAATACAGTATCCCAAATCAAGTACACACCTAGCGAGAAGCGTTCGTCCTCATGCAGCAGCGGCAGCACCGCGTCCGCCTATTCTGCCTGCGCGACAATGGAGCGTGAAACCGCCACGTGTCCGCTAAACGATATCAATCGCAACGTCGAATCGCCACCGCCAATTGTTGGCAGTCTGCCCAGCGATTATGGTGGCGAGCGCTCCTTCGAAATGTATATAGCCGAAAATGGCAATGAACATGAAAATATGAATATGGACAGTCTAAAATTATACACCAAACCCGAATTGCAAGCGGTCGTCGACGAGATACAGCAGGAGCGTGTGCGTGATGCCAAACATAAAAAGAATATGGCCAATGTGGAGAAGACAACTGCGGCCGACACGACCACCAGTAATCAGTGCAAAAATATTGCCAAGAAAATCGATATCATACAAAAATTAATCGAAATGGAAGAGCGCAAGCTGGAGCAAATACGCATTGCCACCGAGTCGCGCATGCGTCCCTTCGAATGCAACTCCAAGCAGAAGGGTTATGTGAAGAGTCTAACCATGAATTTCGATATGCTCGCCAAAGGTATCGAGAAGGATATCGAGAACGAGCAACGGCGCATACGTGCCGACAGTAATGATGCGGATTTGTGCGCCTATGCGCGTCACATCAAGCGCAATATTAGTTTGCCCGATGTGCTGGAGCGCACCGATCTGTTTGGCAAGTCGCCGCCGGCTGCGCACTCCTCATCAACAGATGAGGATGAAGTTGAGCTGGCGAAGGAGGTGAAGGCCGACTCGGATGTGGAGGCGGCCGACAATGTGGTCGACGAACATGAAAGCGAGAAGATGCGCATTGATTTCGATGAAAAGGATCGAGGTTTGCTGCGTGCGTTCACATAGTTTGTTCACTTGATAAATATTTTGGCACATATTTCGTTTTGTGGAATTCTTTACATTTTAAATTTTTGTGTGTTTTCTTCACCGGCGCACTGTTGTTATTTTGGTTCAGATTCTTTTTCGGATCACTTCGTTTGTTTCGTGGCAAATATTTGTTGATTTTCTTTTGTGTCTTTAATGCTCACCTTAATCATGCCTTCATACACTTTTTCGCTTTTCCAAAAATACAAGGTACATAATGCGTTTATTTACATGCATATTCTCATTTGAAAAAAAAAAATAAGGTAATTTTTTCTATTTAAACCATCCTTCAGCCACGACCACAACCATTACCACTAAACCACTGTTAATATTAATTAATAAATTTTTTAAAAATATTTTGTTGTAATCTAAGTCATACTTTATTTCAATTACATTGGTTTTATTTAATTTTTATAAATTTTTTTTTTTATAAAAATTATGTTTTTTTATATTTTTTCTATACATTATTTATAAAAATTACTTTTTATATTTTTTTCTGAAATTGATATTCCCAAAATATATTTTTAAAAAATGGCTTTGTTCATCTAACCGTTTTTAGTAATATGAAAGACTGTCCACAAAACGTTATAATCGGTACAAAGTATTCGGATGTGTCCCATTAATGCATTCGTATGTTTCCGATAAAAGTCCTATATTACTTTGTATATTACTTTACTATATTACTCATAACATGAACAGTTGTTAGTAATATTTAAAACTGATTTCGACAACTTATATATAAGTATATGATCAGCGTGACTAGCTGAATCGACTTACCCAGGTCCATCCGTCTATCCGTTTACACTCAATATCGATCTGAAATTTTGCAACCGTTCTTTGCTTCGAAAGGAAATTCTCGATTTGTTAGAAATGCCGATAGCGGACTACTATAGCACATAGCTGGCAAACAAAAGGATCCATCAAAATCATGTATGGAAAACTCTTTTATTCGACAAGGTATCTTTATGAAATTTGGCATAGATTATTATGTAAAGTCACACTGTATTCTCATAAAAAAAATTTCAAATCGTACAAGTATAACATATAGCTGTCATACAAACAGATCGATCAAAATCTGATTCTTGTATAGAAAACTTTTTTGTTTGGCAATAAATCATTACGAAATTTGGCAGATATTATTGTTCAAGCCGAGGGTATAATCTCTGAACAAATTGTTCCAATCGGACCACTATAGCATATAGCTGCCATACAAACTGAACGATCAAAATCAAGATTTATACCCTTTCATGCTATAAAAAATACAACTGTGAAGGGTATTGGAGCTTCGGTGTCGTCGGTGTTAACGTTTGTTTTGGCTTTTCATTATGTCTTAAATTTTTTAATATTTTTAGTTATACGATTTATTTATTTTTTTATCCATTATTAAAACTTATATGCAATTATCTCATGAAAATATATTACCTTATTCTAACAATATAATTTTTACTTTTTACACATATTTTTGTATTTCATAAGCATTTTTTGTTTTTAATTTTTTCATTTTTTTCATGTTTATTATTTTTTTTCACAGGCAATCCAAAAAGTCTCCTTCCAATGCCAGTCGAAGACTCCTCTATGCGGCGCTCTTGTTCGCTAAGTGACTTGCATATGGGAAACCTTGGCAAATGTGAGTAGTTTGACTTCATGAATAAATAATTTAATATATATAATATATAATCATTTAATTTCATTTCAGCTGGCAAGTCAAACGGCAGTCAATTGAAAAATCCCGGTGTGGTTTATCGCAACAGTACAACAACAAGATCGGCGAATAAGCGCAATAGTTTGCAGCTGAAGAGCTCTGCTGTCGGTTTGGGTGCATCCAGTTCATCAATTGGTGTGCTAAATCAAGCGGTATGTATTACAATAACATTCCCTAACTACATCGACAACATAAGACAATACGCCGACTAGACTTCGGACGCAACTAACTAACAGACATGCACTGACCGCCATTCACAGTGAATGGCGTACTTGGAGTCAAACTAATAATAATAATTAAATATCCATTAAATTTGTAGAGCGATTCGGAAAACGAAGACAGCAATCGTGGCCGAAGCAGTGGCAACAATCAAAATCGCAGCAATGGTCCCACGGGTAAGTACAGCACTATATATGCAAGTGTTGCCTGTATACACATATGTTATTAATATGTTTTTTACGCTAGCCGCCAATCGTCAGTATGCCAACAAGAATTCGAATGCCAACAACAATCGACGAAAAGGCTTACAGCCAAATTTCAGTAATGGTGAGCAAAATATTTTTATTACTAAATTATTTTTAATTTACTTCCTTCTCTTCCCCGTTTTCATTAGCCACGCCACTGCAAGATGACTCCAGCTCCGAGGAGACACCCGCCGGCACGTCCAACTCCAAACCAATAGTGCCACCACGCCCGCGCAATTTGACCTTCGATCACAAGAGCAAAGTGCTCAACAGTCCGAATGTGATGAAGCAGCGTGGCGCATTTGAGGCGCCTGAATTTGGCGCACTAGATGCCAGTGATCGTAAGTTTTTGCTTTATTTCTTTTTTATTTATTGATATGTTTTAATTATTTTATTTATTAATTTTCTGTTTTGCATTTTAGCGAAATCACAAGTGCACAATGTGATCAACAATTTGTATACAACAACACAAACAGTCATGCAACTGCATGCGAATCTGAAGAATTGTGAGGACTCACTGATGCTAAAGGAACTGGAGAACGCTGTGATTATGACACAAAACATGTTGACAAACATTACACAAAATAAGTGAGTTGAGCCAGTGTTTTTAAGTTGTTTGTGCGTTTTTGTTTTAAGGTATATGTTTTCCAATAGTTACTATTTTTTTGGAATTCTTTTTGACATTTGAATATGTTTGCATAATTGTTGCAAAATTAGCTTCTGAGGTTATTTTAGTTTTTTATTATTTTAATTTTCAATAGTTATATTAT
>NW_017536407.1:789203-790168 GCF_001853355.1 Bactrocera latifrons | reverse complement strand
ATTGTTTATTATAATTTTCAATTTAGTACTGACTCTTCGCGTCATGTTAGACCTATATAAAGCTATTAAGCCACTTTCCTTGGGTCTATCTGCTGCATTGGCGCCAAACAAAACTTTTAACTGTGTTTAGAAAATATTTTATAAACCTACGCTATTACTAATGTGAACTGAAAGTGCAAAACCAATAATTTAGTTAGTTTACAAATGCAAAAACGAAGTTAAAACACAAAGCTTTTGAAGGTCATTAATGAAAGCAGGGAACTTACTCATCACAAAAACTTCGTTTGTACCATATTCGCACTTAAGAAAGTCCATGTTCAATTCAGTTGCCAAATTCAGCTGCCAAATTTCCACTTTGGCTGAGCATTAAGGACGTAAGTAAGCTCAGATTCTTAGTAGTTGTTATAAAATGTGAGTTGTTGTACAGTGTGAATGTTATGTTTAATATTTGAATTAGTTCATATTCTCAGTTGTGTTGTCCACTTTTGTAGATGTAACATTTAAATTTAATTATAGCTGTAAAAATATCGAACAAAAACGTTAACTTCGGGAGCATCGAGGATGTAATACCCTTAACAAGTACATTTTTTATACCATAACAGGGTACAAACAGACATTTATCTTGATTTTCTTCAACCAGTTTGTATGGCAGCTATACATATGTTATAGTTGTGCGATATGAACAATTTATTTAGAGATTGTAACGTTGCCCTCGACAATAAAATGTGCTAAATTTCGTGATGGTGGCTTATCAAATATAAAAGTTTTTCATACCAGAACTTAAGTTTAATCGTTCAGCTTGTATGGTAGCTATCTGCTAAAGTGTCCGATCTGTAAAATATGTATGTATGGGGATTGTAACGTTGACCTTCACAACAATCTTTGTCGAATTTAGTGAAGATTTCTTTTCAAAAAACAAAAACTTTTCCCTACAAGTAATTGATTCCGATCGTTCAGTTTGTATG
>NW_017536407.1:783836-788953 GCF_001853355.1 Bactrocera latifrons | reverse complement strand
ATTTATATTCAATTATACCGTTTTCCGTGCTAACTGTATTATATCGGTTTCTTCTTATTTCTCATTCTGTAATTTATGTATATATGTATGTATAATAATATATATTCTATAATAATATTCATTCCTTTTGTCTTCCAGAAACGACAAAAACAATTCACAACATAGTCACGCCTACACAACCACTGAACAGGCGAATCTAGACAACGGCGACTACCTAATGATGGTGAACAATTGCGCCGATCTCTTAAGCAATTTCCGTATGAAGCACAAACTCGATGACTGTGAGAATAACTCCTAGTGTAGTAATAGTGGCACTAGCAGCACTGGCGGAGCATCTAGCACATAAATCAAGAAGAAATCAGCAAAAATGGCGAGAAAAATGTATCAGCAGAATAAAATTGATAAAAAAATGAATAAATAAAGGCAGCCAAACTAAAAAGTGAAACTAAACGCGAGGAGCGTGAAATGAAAGCGAGCAAACGAAAGCGATAAGCAAGTGTCTGAATGTGTCAACTCCATTTTGGAACTTTACTAATAATAATAATAAGCATACTAATAATAATAATAATAATACTAAACGTAAACGTAATGAGTTATGTAAGCTAAATAAATTTTTAGTATTATGTTCTTAGAATTTATAAGCGAAAAAGTGAAACATTGCAGTGCGTTGTATGTGTAGTTCTAGGCATTAATTAATTTCACTTCAACTAAAGCGCTGTAATTGTAATGAGACACCAACAACTAATATTTAATAA
This sequence comes from Bactrocera latifrons, assembly GCF_001853355.1. Classification (NCBI taxonomy): domain Eukaryota; kingdom Metazoa; phylum Arthropoda; class Insecta; order Diptera; family Tephritidae; genus Bactrocera; species Bactrocera latifrons. Next base: position 788,198 of record NW_017536407.1, on the reverse strand, counting down.
ACAACAAACTAAAAATATTGAAATAAAAACAAAAATAATACAAAATCGGCCTAAAATATAAGTGAAAAGCATACTTTAAGGCGCACATGCGCGCTGTGCAAAAACTAAAAGCGTTAGCAAAAAAAGTTAGCAAAAGGTGATTTGCTTAATACACACATACATACATATTTACTGGCTTGCAAGCAGAAAAGCAAAAGTTGTGTTTAAACTTTTTTCACTTTTTATTTTATAATTTTTTGTAAAACTAAAAAAACGACTAACTGTCATATTCTGCCTTATTTAATTGCACACACACACACAGAGACACGCATACGCGTACATAAAAGTGCGCTTGTTGTTCGATAGAAATGTAACTGTACGCAATGGCTTAGTGAGTTTGTAATTTGTTTGTTAAGTTTGCCGCTGTTTGTATATGTATTTGTAAGTTGTAAGTTTTGTTAAGCGTTTAACCTCAAGTTTAATGCTACTTAGTTAAATTTATACTTTAACACACGCATACATGTTTCGAGTATATGGTATGCGCACACAAATAACGGTATATGTTTAGAATTTATAGTTGTGCGCGCGTAAAGGCGTGCGCTTAGCGTCGTGTGACGAATCACTGATGACACACATACACACACATACAACTACACAATTAAGCCTGTTTACGGTTAAATTCCGATTTGTGTTAATTGCCTTCACACTTGTATGCCTAAGTTAAGTTAAAGTATGGAATTGAAATTTGTTGCACAAGCTGTGGGAAGACGTAGTCAGTTGTATATGTGATTGATATGAAAGAAAATGGGCGCAAAATACAATATGAGAGAAGTTCAGCACAAAAAAAAAAAAAATACTAAAAGCGATTAGCAACATTAATGGTACAGATTTCAATGTAAACAATATTGACAGGAAATTTCGGTAAAGCCAATATTAAAAAAATCATTAAAAAATGCTGCTAAGAAATTTTTGTGAAAAATTGTAAACAAAAAAATTTTGCAGAAAATTTGTAAAATATATACCTATATTATTTGCATATTTGTAGCGATATTCAAGCAGTCTAGAGTAAAAAAAAGCGCGATTTAGAAAAAAATTAAAAAAGAAAAATACTTTGAGCGGTTATTCTAGTCTGGAGACATGAATTTCAGCTATTTTTTTTTAAGTGTCATAGAAAAAAAGCAATTAATATTTTTACTATCCTTTTTGTTAGTTATTTATAAACATCGCAGGAATACAGGCAAAAATTAAAAATTCTAAAGTTCAAATTTTCAAAAATTAGGATTGGCAGTCAATGAAGATATGGCCCCAAAAACTTGTCATTTGGTCATACTCACGATTTCAATACTTTTAGCAATCGGAAAGCATAAAAAAGGATATTAATCTAGAATTGTTGGTAAAGGGTAAAGTTTAAAAAAATTTTTCGCGAAATGACACCTATACGAAAAACAAAAGCAATTTTTGTAACCCAATCTTTTTACTACGAATTTTGAAAAAAATAAAGCTTGAAATTTGAGCATATGGTTAGTTTCAAACATAGACAAGTAGCTCAAAAACATAGCTCTAAAAATTTCATAAATATAAATCGGTCTAGTAGAACCTGAGAAATCGTGGGATCATTTCGAAAACACTGACTGTTTTGAATTTTTTAAAAGTAATAAAAATTGTATGTGGTGATATGGTTCATTTTGATTCCAGACATAGACAAGTCTATAGAAAATACTTACTAAAAATTTCAAGTAAATTGCTCGGATAGCCCCTGATTTCTTTGATCGTTTTGAAAAAACTGACTATTTGGAGAAAAACTCGTTTAAAGTTTTAGTTCCGACTGAACCAGTTTGGATTCAGGGTCAGCAAGAGACCGTTATCTCAGAAAATAATTTTCTATTCCTGAATAGTTAAAATATAAAAAAATAACTTTTTTTATTTCTAGACTAGAGGTATAGATAGTGAGGCCACAGCGTCTTCTGAAATTCGCATCAGGCCCAGGCATCTTAAACGATGAGTACTCCGTATGAAACACGTGACTAAGCTCCACCTGTCATCGCAAAAAACCAAAACTGGTTATGCGTGGCTCATTAGCCTATCAGACCAACATAACCTAACCTTAGCTATTTCTAGACCAGAATTCCCGCTTAATTATTAAATTTTTTTTTTACAATTTTTTCCTGTATTAATTATTTTCTTTATTACATTTTTTTATATAATATTTTTTATTTATAATATTTTTTATTTATAATTTTGTTTGTAGCATCATTTTTGTTACGCGATCATACTTTGTTTTTTAAAATTTGCTTTGCGCTTGCTAATCGCCCTTAGCACCTTCTGCTCATCAACATTTCTAAATATATATTGTATATATATGTATATGCAAAACATGTAAACAATTGTTATGCTTCCCCCAGCAATTAAAGCCAATGAATTTCCAAACTCCAAATCGAAATCTTAAATTTTTTCAGCTGCCAAAATTGTAGTGAACTACAACAACAACAAAAAAACAGCAAAGCGCCACTACGCAAGGGTTTCCATTTACAATCTACCAATTACAATTAAACTAAATAATTTTATTATAAATATTATATCATATGTATAATTAATTATAACTCCTATGAATATAGTAGGTATGTCGTATTGTAGCGTTTATTAATATTTATATACATACATATATATAATTTATACCTAAAACAATGATTGTAATTATAACTATTATTATTCATTAGACTTCAGCCAACACTTTAACCATTTACTATAAACATATATAATTAAAATAATAACATAAAGCAAACAACAACAAAAAGCAACACAAAATGTTTGCTTAGTCTTATAACTAAACTAAATTAAACTAATTATTAACCACTAACTTTACTTAATGCAAGAGCCACAATACTTTGTATTATACAACAATGATAAGCCCAACACACATATATACACAAGTACACACATACATACACAGCTAACAATTTCGTTGAATTACCAAATTTAGGCTGCGTGGCGAAAAAAATTATAATAATTAAGCAGACAAAAAAGATGAGTTTTATTGTAATCCTAATGAAAAGACATTAACTAAAATAATAACTAATAGTAATGCAATACAAATAACAACAAACTATGGTACCAATAAAATATGAATACTTATTTTGAGAAAAAATTATGATTTTCTTTTTTATTTATTATTTTTTGGTTATTATTTGCTGCTTTGCGCGCAAGTATAACTGCTAACTATGCAAAACTGACAAACAGATATACCTTGCTGCAATACTTACCCAATATAACAATATTTTCGACATGCACACATTATTTGTAAAATATTTTGTTGAAAAATTACCAATAAAAACCAAAAACTAAGACCAGAAACTGCACATACATACTTGGCTATATCTTTGATAATTTACAAAGTATGAAGCAAAATTTGCAATAAATGAGCAAATGAGTCAATAGCTACATACACCAGCAGTATAATCTGGCAAATTGCGCGCCCCTTAAGCGCTTAATAGCACTTTTTTCTCAAAAAAACAGCGGTTTTATTTTTCTTTTTAATTTGATGCTTAAGGTATTAACAAATTTTTAAAAAGCATAGCTCAATTAGCTGCGCCAAGCTCTGAGCTTTCCAACGACACCTCGTTCATCGAAATCGGCCCATTAGTTTAGAAGTTATAGGCTTTTAAAGAAATGTGTGACCCCTACTGCCTGCTTCTGGTGGCCTGGTACCTCAGCAGCCGATTTGCCCCACAAATTTAACATTTTCTCGGTCGCTGTTTGCCGGATGGCAAAAATTTTGGTGGCAAAATTTTGCATAAGTTTAGGGGCAGGATGTACAAAATTCAAAAAATTATTTCCGTTGGCAGCTGCCTAGTAATTCTGGGTGCCTGGTACCCAGCTAGCGATTTCCCTACAAAATTGAATTTTTCTCGGCCGCTGGTGGACGGACGGCAAAATTTTAAATGCAGGATTGTAGTATAAGCTCAGGGGCATGTTGCAAAATATTGACAGAAATATTTCCGGCACCCCATTACCTAGTATTTCCGGGGTCTGGTACTGAACCAACGATTTGTCTACTAAATTGAATTTTTCTCGGCTGCTGGTGGAACGAATGAAAAATTTTAAATGCAGAATTATAGTACAGGCTCAGGGGCATCTTATAAAATATTGACAGAAATGTTCCCGGCACCCTATTACCTAGTATTTCGGGGGTCTGGTACCTGACCAGCGATTTGGCTACTAAATTGAATTTTTCTCGGCCGCTAGTGGACCGAATGGAAAAATTTTTAATGCAGGAGTATAGTAAAAGCTTAGGGTCATCTTACAAAATATTGACAGAAATATCGGGTGATTTTTTAAGAGCTTGATAACTTTTTTAAAAAAAAAAACGCATAAAATTTGCAAAAT
>NW_017536407.1:782223-782986 GCF_001853355.1 Bactrocera latifrons | reverse complement strand
ATACTGAGCATCTTTCTCTTTGACACCATGTCTGATATCCCACGTGATCTGTCAAATACTAATGCATGAAAATCCTAACCTCAAAAAAATCACCCGATATTTCCGGCACTCCATTAGCTAGTATTTCCGGGGTCCTGGTACCGAACGAGCGATTTGCCTACTAAATTGAATTTTTCTCGGCCACTAGTGGACGGACGGAAAAAATTTAAATGCAGGATTGTAGTGTAAGATCAGGGGCATCTTACAAAATATTGACAGAAATATTTCCGGCACCCCATTGCCTAGTATTTCTCGGGGGCCTGGTACCGAACCAACGATTTGCCTACTAAATTGAATTTTTCTCGGCCGCTGGTTGACCGAATGAAAAATTTTAAATGCAGGATTGTAGTATAAAGTCGGGGGCAGCTTAGCAAATTAAAAAAAAATATTTCCGGCACCCTATTACCTAGTATTTCGGGGGTCTGGTACCTGACCAGCGATTTGGCTACTAAATTGAATATTTCTCGGCCGCTGGTGAACCGAATGGAAAAATTTTTAATGCAGGATTATAGTAAAAGCTTAGGGGCATCTTACAAAATATTGACAGAAATATTTCCGGCGCCCCATTACCTAGTATTTCCGGGGGCCTGGTACCGAACGAGCGATTTGCCTACTAAATTGAATTTTTCTCGGCCACTGGTGGACCGAATGGAAAAATTTTAAATGCAGGATTGTAGTATAAACTCAGGGGCAGCTTACCAAATATTGAGACAAATATTTCCAT
>NW_017536407.1:675207-781607 GCF_001853355.1 Bactrocera latifrons | reverse complement strand
TCGGCCGTTGGTGGAACGAATTGAAAAATTTAAATGCAGGATTGTAGTTAAAGCTCAGGGGCAGCTTAGAAAATATTGGGAAAAATGTTTTCGGTATATAATGTGTGCTATTTCTAAGCATCTGGTAGTCAGCAACTTACCTACTAAATCGTTTTTTTCCGAGCCATCGGTCTACCGAATGGTAAAAATTTTAATGCAGGAATGAAGTATATGGCTTAACATATTGGAGCAAATATATATTTATGCTGCTGTCCGTCGTGTGACTGCTTTTCAGAGAAACTCTTTCAAAATAGGAATTTGTTAGTGGAAAAAATAAAATAATCCATCCATAAATACATAAATAATATGTTTGTACGCTTGCTGTGTTCATTTATTAGCCAAATTTTATACATAAAAATTAATATACATATGTATGTAAGTGTATTTTATTAATAGTAGTATATTATGTGCCTGAATTGTTTACAATATTTTGCTAGAGCTTAGAATTTAGTAAAATTTTTGTTGTAATAGGTGCAAATACATAATGTACTTCACTTTATATGAAAGCATAAATATATAATTTCTATTTTATATTAATTAAAAAATATGTTTGCACAACTTACATATATAAAATCACATTCAATTATAATTAATTTAATTCTTCATTTGGCTTTTTTACAACACTAAAACTCATACAAAAATGATTAATAATTTAAAATATTATTATTAAATATTAATCACAACATATTATTATTAAATATTATTTTTTCTTACAAATTTTTTTTTTAATTTTCATATTTTTTACCAACACAAAATATCCCGAAGAGAACAAATTGCATTTATTGAATATATATAATCCCCTTGTTTATAGTATTGATGTTGTCAAAGTGAAAATATGTCCATACATATGTATGTCGGTGTGCACGACTAACGGAGAGGAAAAGAGAAAATAATAAATAAACTTAAAATATTTTTGCACTTAAGAAACCATACCAGCACAAAACTTATGTAAATGAGAAAAAGAAATGTAATTAAGAAATTAAATTAAAAATTTTAACCAAGAAAGAAAGAACAAGTTGACTATAATGTAAACGATCAAAGGAAAGAATAAAATATTTGAAAAGTTATAACAAACAATAAATTCTAATTACTTTATAATAATAGAAATGGTTTTAACTTTGGGCAATGGTTTGGTGATATAAAGAATGGGTAGGAATCGTGTATACATACTTTCCTAACTTGCGTGAACTTCACACCTGCCTCCATCAAGCATACATACTTCTTCGAAACTAGATGATGGGTGATTTGATTTGCTGGCTGTTCTCTTATGTCAAATCAATTTCTCCTAGATGGTTCCAATGTTCGCATTTTGTATTAAAAAAAATCACCAATCACCATCCGGCTTTACGTTGCCTTGGGTCTCAGTGTCAGCGCTATCTTTCAAGCGAGCATTCTTTTGAGGGTTGAGAATAGCATAAAGTCACTAGGGGCTGGCTATAAACAAGAAAAGCGAATGCAATTTTTCCACCGTTTTCTAGAATTGTGTACTGTGTCATAACATAGTAATCATGGAGTCAATATGAAGCATAACTTGTTTCAGACTTTCCTCGATAGTCACCAATGACGTTTACCAGCTTATCTATTAAATTTCATATATCATTTCCTTTAGCTCCGTTTAGAGCGAAGTGGTCTCTTGAGTATTGTTATCTTGTCGCCATAAGGAGCTTAACTACTGGCAGCGCCTGTCAAATCGGTAAGGTCAATGGTGAGCACCGAAGCTAAAACAATCCGCAATCTTCTGCAAGCGGGTCTGTCTTGGAGCAAGCGGCTCGTATTATAAATGTATGTATGTTTTAATGGCAATTTCGTAGGCCAAGGAAACTAAGAAACTTGTGCTAAGCAGCGATTTTCCTGAAGATACGAGATTACTGAAACCAATAAGAAAGTAAAGAAGAAAATTATTTCATGGTCAACCCAAAATTCCTGTAGACATCATTTGGATTCGGCTCAGTATGTCTAGGCCTCTCATATAACTTGTTTAGAGAACAAGTAAAAATCACAGAGAGCCAAATCCGGTGGATATGGTGGTTTATCGGTGGTATTCATTGCGTTTTTGGCTTTAAATTTTGTCACAAATTCATGAATTCTCCATAAGCATCACCTTTATTTTTGAAAGACTTTGGCATAATTTTTTTAGTTGACCGATTTCTCATCTGCAGTTATAATGCTCTCCATGAATTCAGCTTTATCGGGTGAACGAGTGAAGCAAGAACGCGTTTCGTACCTAAAATATCCACCAAAACCATTCAAAGGGTCCCGCGAGAGATTTCGAGCTCACTTGCCATCTCTCTCTAACACTTGCCTTAGTTGAAGAGGTTGAAGGTCGTCCAGAAAAATAAAATAATTGAAATATTGCTAGAATCGGAAACTAATATTTTTAGAGATAAACCATTCAAACATCTGGTCTTCAGTTTTTGCTAATTTTTTTTGAGGTCTGCTGAAAGACAACTTTATTTCAGTCAAAGAGCTGTTACGCATCTGCAACTCTTACTGAATCTCATGTAAAGCTTTTGCCAATGATTTATATTTATAAAAAAAATACGTACTTCATTTTCTTGACTCTCTCCTTGTACCGGCGCAGAAGCAACCAAATCGGATTATTTGACTTCGTGCGCTATTAGATAAACAAAATTCATTTAACTGTCATGTCAAAGCATCGCCGCAAGCTAACCTCCAAAGCAACTACACCGCACTTCGATAGCTGCAAAAGGAGCGCTAGAACGACGGCTTGCACCAACAACAAAAATTAACAAACTAGCGGAACGTTTAATGTGCAACGAGTTCAAGTAGCTCGTTTAAATATTGACACAAGTTAATTGATATCAAGCTACAACAAACAACAAAACAAGCAACGCCAACTTGGCAACGAGACAGCATTAGCAACAAATACAACAACGACTGCACAATCGCTGCTAACCATCAGCGAAGGACCAACGGTGTGCTGCGTACGCCAAAGCGCCAAGAAGTGAGACGCAGGCAAGCGTAGCCAAAACTGAACAACACCGGCAACAAAGTCCACCATAGCCACCATAGGTCTTGCAGCTAGCAATTGAATGCGCCGACTGCTGGCCGCCGGGCACAACACAATACGAGTACACACAAAAATTTGTAACAGCTTCAAAATAAGAGTTGAGCAGGTGGAGTGAAGGGTCGAAAGGTTCAATACCGTTTGCGTGGTGTTTGTTCACAACCACCCATCAAAGTGTGCTTAGTTCGGTGCATGTAGTCATCAAAGTGTATCAAAATAATTGACGAGGGTGTCTAAAGCTTTTTATGCCGCATTGAACACGAATAGACTTCGTTGTTTGTTAGCGAGTTTGTATGGGCGGAAAAAGTTTGACACTTTTTGTTAAAACTTTGCAGCTTCGTTGCTTTCGGTGTGTGCGTTTAACAGATGGACGTGATTTGCGGTCCTTTGGGTGAGTGCGTGTCTTTCTCCTTCCCGTTATCCCGTTATATTGTTGCAAATTACAAGTAATTGAGGTTACTTTTGCCGCTTCTCGGCATATGTGCCAATTTATTAATTTATGTCCTGCTGCGTTTTATTGACCCCATATGGATGAGTATCAAAATAATGAGCGCAATGATGTAAAATTTGAAATCATGAGTTCCATTTAAACGTGAGAAAATTGGTATTGGAAAAAGTTTTCATAGGTAATTTTGCTCCGTGCCTTAGAAGTTTGAATTTATTAGTGAAGCTAACAGCTTTATGGATATTCTAAAGTGAAATCAGCCAAATATGTGTAAACGTTCTCAGAAACTGAATTATTCAAAGTAAAACTGTTGGGCTTTTTGAAACGACGGAGATGCTGAGACGAAGTTTTTGATAGGAGAAGGCCAAGGTCGCTAATGACATTTCTTCACATTATTCAAGCGACAAAGGCAAAGGTCTTAACTAGCGGTTCTCGTAAGCCACGGCGGCTGAAATGGTGATGAGTCTTGGATTTATGCTTACGACCCGGAAGTAGACAACCAATCGACGGAATATCGTGGCAAAGGTGAGCCAAAGCCGAAAAACCACGTTAAAGTAGATCAAGACTCAAAGTTATGTTGACAGTTTTCTTCGATTATTAAGGTGTGGTGTACTCCGATTTCCTTCCGACCGTCCAAACTGTCAACAAGGAATACTATTTGAGTGTTATGCCAAGATATTCGGAAGAAGAGGTTGGAATCATGGGCCTCTTAGCTGTATCTTCCACGCGGATGTCGCTGCTCTACGTTGGTATTATATATCATGGTCTCCCGCTGCCTCTGGCCTATCGTCATGACATTGCAGGCAGGCGTCATCCAGCGAAGGCTGTTATATTTCTCCATTCGTCCTCTTATGGTGGACTGCTTTACCACTACAGAAAAATGAATGAGGTAACACAAGAGCCATTACTAATGAGGTACTTATTTATACCTAACATAGATATAAAAAGCTAGAGGTAGGAAGCGCCGAATCCAAAACTGGCTGTGACCCTAACGTCGGTGAGAGACGAGACACTATTATCACTGAACACAACGATTCGACCAACTATGATTCCAATGGCCACACTTCCACTGCAACGGGAGCGGATTGCGGTGGTTTTAGTCCTACTGCCATGTTAGGTCTACAGCGCTAGACCATGAAGACTTGGACCAACAAAGCGCAATCAGTTCTTACGAAGAAAAAGAAAAAAAGCTTGTGCGGGCTCTTGAGCAGGCTACCGAGGGTTCAAGCTTCGGCAACAAGAGAGGGCCCCTGAAGAAGTCAAGCTAGGAAACATTTAAGACTAAAGCACGGTACAAGGCGACGGTCAGGATATGTAGCCGACTCGAGGCGACCTGTAGGAAGAGAAGGTGAAACGGTTGGCGTAGGTCAGAGAGGAACTGAAAAATGAAGGGAAATGAAAAGAGGCAGTGTTTGACTGAGAGCGAACCGAGAACATCCTCGAAAAAGGAAAAGTTCAAGGACTTTGCCGGTAAGCTGAACGTCAAGTACGCGGACCACAAAACGACGACATCCAAAATCACGCCGGCAGCCTGTAATAATACTAAACGATATGGTGGCGCTCATCGACTGTAGTAATCCACCGGGACAAATATGGCAGGAACGGTAGAAATAGAGATGAAATTATTGGAAGCCCTCTTCTCGGACTCAGATTCAAACGCATTCGTGACATCATTTGTTGGAGCAGGATGGCTTAGTCTAGTCAAAATCTTGAAATGTAGGGATAATACATGAGTCATCAGACTAATCTAATTTAACATAGCTATATATGAGGGAAGCCCGCTAAATACATAACCTACACCAGAGAAACAAAAATGATTGAAAAATACAATATATAGTATATCTCTTTTTAGCTCAATTCACTTTATTCAGTGATATTTAAATTTTTTAGACCCGTTTATTTACCAGAAGAGTGGCTTTCATCTTATTCGAAAATGACACTTTTAGTGTGTTCCAGTGGGTCGATGATACTTGGTCGATGATCAATAAATTACGCTGATTCCCTTTGGTTTTCACATAAAAGGCGTTACATACTGCTGTAAAGCCCAGTTATCACCTGGGAGTAGATTAGCATGACTTATCAAAAGCCGGAGTTCAAACTCTGTAAAACCATTTTGCATTTTTTTCTCTGCCTGTAGGTTTCTTCCACATGTGGTAAACATATCACTACTAGTCGGATTCCGGTGGCGAGTTTACGAACTTTTCGCACTACATAGGACTCCATAGAAGAACAAACTCCTTTTTATACCCTGAACAGGGTATATTAAGTTCGTCACGAAGTTTGTAACACTCAGAAGGAAGGGTCGGACACCCAATAAGGTATATATATAAATGATCAGTATGTCGAGCTGAGTCGATTTAGCCACGTCCGTCTGTCTGTATATATACGAACTAGTCCCTCAGTTTTTAAGATATCGTTTTGAAATTCTGCAAACGTCATTTCATCTTCAAGAAGTTGCTCATTTGTCGGGACTGCCGATATCGGACCATTATAACATATAGCTGTCATACAAACTGAACGATCGGAATCAAGTTCTTGTATGGAAAACTTTCACATTTGACATGGTATTTTCACGAAATTTGGTACAGATAATTTCCTGAGTCAACAATATAATCTCCGAAAAAAATTTTCAGATCGGATTACTATAGCATATAGCTTCCATACAAACTGAACACATAATTACTAACAGAAATGCACCTTTGAAGGGTAGTTAACTTTGGTGCAACTGAAGTTAACGTTTTTTCATGTTTTGGAACAAAATCGCAGTTTCAACGAAAGAGAAGATTAATCCAAAATACAGAGACTGAGACATTTATAGAGTGTAATTTAATGCATAGATTTGAGCATAGAAATTACACACTGACAACATATTTACTTGCGATTTCAATGGGTCTGATTTTGGTCTATAAATATCGCAGAGCTTTCGGCAGTTGGTCAAGTAATTAGTTGATTACTAAATGCACTTTTTTGTACAGATTCTCCTGCGAGAATTATCAGTAGTATTAGACAATATAGCACCTAAATTTAATATTCTTAAAAAAGATAACATTTTACTAATTAATAACGCATACACAACCGTTATGTATGTACATAGTAGACTTTGTATATCATATTTTGGTCTCATCACCTCGACACCATCAGCATTGTACTCCTCACGCAGCATGCAATGCGCATTTGAACTGCTCACCAAAAGAGCACCTTCAGCTTGAGCAACAACCTGCAAAGCGAGTGACGACAACACCAACCACCATTAGCCACACTAAGCAAACGCCTTGCGCCACCCAAACACCCACTCGTCACCCAACGACCAACCCAGTGAAATAGTTATCCCTGAGCCATCGCCGAACATCGATGAAAACTCGCACTCGAAATACTGCAGCCAGAGTTTGAGCTGTGGGGGTTGGGCTGTTTGACGGCAGGCCTGACCGTCGGAACGGTTGGCTGGCATGTGCCTTGCTCACTTGCACCAACGAAATATGAATAATTTATGCCGACACCCAATCGTAAAGTGAGCACATCCCCTCGCGCGTCTCCACAACAACCCCGACAACATTGTCCGCTGGCTTCGACTGTGAGTCGACTGCTACGGCGCCTTTTCACGACTCCCATACAAATTGCACACACTCATGCACACACACATACGTGTGTAAAAATATATAAATGATGACTACATACAAGTGCATACGCAAATATGAAAAGGACATAAGGATACCCAGATATTATTGCGCCTGCATCTATAGAAACAGCAGCAGCAAAATATCAACAGAGTGTTTTAAATATGAATTGAAAACAACTACAAAACAACAACAACAAATCATATAAGAAAATCAACAACGTCGACATCAGGAGCATAAAAGAAATTGTCAATGATGATGAGAACACGCCCATTCTGCTTAATACTTATATTTTACTGTTTGTTGTTGCTATTGCATTTTGTTATTGTTTTTGCAGAGCACTTGTATTTTGTTATAAGGCATTTAACTGAACTTTAGTAGTTGTTGTTTGATTTGTTGTTGTGTGTAGCTTCGCTAGTTTTACTTTTAGCTCAAATTTTTTTTCGTTTTGGTAGAACTTTGTAAGGATAACAGGGTATAGTGTCTTTGGTTGGAGGTACGAAGCAATATATGTATGTACATGAATTTACTTATGCGCCTCTAGTTAAAATATTATGGTTGTAATGCTTGGAATCAAAAAAACTAAATCCATTATTTTTGTCATAAATCGGATGTTTCAGTATTTATATTTAAAATGATCTTATCTCATCTTCTCTTGAGGGGAATTTTTACCGGCAAAAGTATTGTAGTATTCACTTGGTCTAAACTATAGGGTGCTGGATAGAAATCTCCAATCAAACTCCTGGAGCTTCTGTCGGTGTGCGTGCCCTGGCGTTGTCCTGACCGATCAAAATTCCTTTCCTATTAATCAGAACTTCCTGCTTCTGAGCAATTGCTTCATTCGGTTGACGGCGTAGGTCCGATCTAAGAGTTTGGTTGGCTCCGCAGCTCTTATAAAAGATTTCCTGTCCATTCCACCAAACTTTGCTTTTGCCTAAATCATGACCGCCTTCGTTTGATGCTGTCCCACTTTTCATCAATTTCAACAATTTGCGGACTACATTTAGCTTAGTTGTGTATTAAGTCTTATTTAAATGATTCAAAATGGTTTTTGTGCGGTTGGACTCGACGAATTTAATGACTTTCACGATATTTTCCACAATTGGCCTTTCACGCGGCGTAATTTGTCAGACAACGTAGTTGAGAGTGTATATGAAGATCGTGACGGGTCGATTCGGTGCCGTTTGCAGCTGCTCTGAGCTCTTGAAAATTTCCAAAAAGATACGACGTTTTTGAGCCAAATTTTATTCAGCCATGAGATTTTTTTCATTTCCGGCTCAATGGCTATGTAAAATGTATCATCATCTAGAAAAATCAACGGTTCGATGTGGTTTGTGGTCCAGTGGAGTCATCGGTCCGCATTTCCTCTAAAATGACGATCGTCATCGCGCCATGATGATCGACTATATGATGACTAAATCTCATCATCATTGGCTTCAACAAGACGGCGCACTCCCCACACAGCGCATAAATACATAAATATATGTAATGAGAGAACACTTCGGTGAACAGATAACTTTACATTTTAGGTCGGTCGATTGGCCACCAAGATCGTGTGGTATCACACCGTTAGACTTTCTTCTGTGGGGATATGTAAAGTCTAAAGTATTATATATGCGGACAATCCCGCTTCGATTCAGCCCTCGGAGCAAAACTCATTCGTCATTTACAGTCAAAATGCTCGAACGAGTAATCGATTGGACGCAAGAGATGAAATATTAGAAAGAGTTAATCTTCAAAAAATAAATGTCAAAGAATTTTTTTTCGAATTATATTAAACATTAACTATTACATTTGAAGTTTCCGTGTTTTCTTTTTTAAAGTGAGGAACCTCGAAATAGATCTCTCTTTATAACACGAGACACAGATTACTAAAGGCATTGGAAAAATAATAGATTTCTTTCTGCTTGACTTTATTTATAAAATTTTATAAAAATATAAACAAATTTAGTTAATTAAAACAATATTATTTATCTTTCGAAAGCTGATTTGAGTTGTTACTTAATGGATGGTTTTAATTATTGATATTGATGATTAATTTTTATATGTATGTAAATTAGAGTTTCTTGAAATTAGAGTTTAGGTTTGATTTTTTTCTATAAAACAGTGTATGTGGGAAATGTTCGGTTTTGTACTCAAATGAGGAAAATTCTCTGAGCGCCATTCACTTGGGACTAGTCAGAAAGAATTCTTTTAAATATGGCTCAAACATCTCACGATGTCTGGTCTTAGACCAAGTATCTTTTGAGTAGCCAAAAAACATCCAAACATCCGTTTGAAGGCGAGTTAAAGTGAGAAGGCGAACTCCGTTTTTTTCTCGAAACTGTGTTTTTGAAGTCGGTAGGCAAGATTTCTCGAAAACTACGCAATCGATCTTCAAGAAATTTTACACAGGTCTTTGAGATACAATTCTTAAAGACGATTAAGATATTAATTTTTTGTAAAAATGTCTGCCTAAACTCGAATTTTCAGTTTTTTGTTTTCTTTGTCCAAGTTCTAAGTTAAGGTTTTAACTAAAACACGTAATTTTTTCATTTTAGATGGTCCTGTAAAGAGTTATCCTGCTAACGGGGCCCATCTTTTTTCCGAAGGGTCAACGGACATCGCACAAATATTTTTTTTTTTTAAATTTCAGAATTTCTTAGTTAATAGTGTATGTTTGTAGCAATAAAATATTTCATTTTTAAATATATGAAAAAAAAATTGTTGAAAAATGCTCTGTTTTATCCGAGAAAGGCCATGTAACCCCTTCAACTTACATCGTTAGGTTGTGAATAACCTTCCAAATTGACTAGATAATGTCTTCAAAGACAATATTAGGCTTTATACTATAATATCGCTAAGTAAGAATTTTGTGAACAATTCTCATGCCAGGTACGCTAATAACGAAGACCTGCTGCTCTCAATACTCAGTATCATAATTATCGATTTCAACTTCATTAGCAACACAATCATCAACACAGAACTCACATTATTATCTTCGTTAAAAAGAAAACAAAATTAGAAGAGAAACCCGAACACACCATAAGCTTCGTCATATTGATTTCACCCAGTTGTCAATACAGCAACAACACGAACAACCCCAAAGGCGTAAATAGCACAGTAAATATGCGCCACCCACAGTTCGCCGCACCACTCGTTACTTTCGCAACAAAACCAACGCACTTTTTGCACAAACACACGCACACATACAACACATACGCTTGTGCACATGCACCCACGACACTGGGCAACGCAGCACGAAAGCTCTGCCCACCAACAAACAGCAACAACTAGCAGTCCTCCAACCTCAGCCCAGCGTCAGAAACGCATATTTTTCCTCCATTTGTTTGCTTGCATTTCACCCTAAAGAGCAACCAATTGAACTGTGTCCACATCCGGTGCCCTGTTATTTGGCTACACGGGGAAGGGTAGACCTCGTACGGGTGCGCACCCGATCCGCAACTGTTTGTTTGTATTCAATTTGTGTATTTTGCTTTCGTACTCCTCCAGTTCGAGTGGATTTTTGTTTCTTCATTTTATTTTCCGTTCGATTGTTGGTTATTGTTGTTGCTGTTTTTGTTTTTGTTTCTGCTTTAGCTACGATTTGCCATTGTAGCCAACTAGCTGGCGAGCACTTAAGCCAACCATGCCAACTACACCAGCCACACATCAATATGTTGCTATTGCTATTGCCAGAGCTGTTGTTGTTATCTTTGTTTGTTGGTTGGCAATGCTATTTGGCAGAAATTATTTCATCTCACTGATTCCATTCAATCTGTCGATGATGAGTTCATATGCTCGCACAGTGCAGCAGCTATAATCCATGGACTTTTTCCATCAGTGTATGTATGTAAGTGCATGTGTATCATTTAATGAATAGATTTCTTAGGTACTCGTGCGAGTATAAATTTATAATTTCATTTTTTATGATCACAATGGCAATGGAATTTTTAATATTTCTCTTATGATTATGATTAATGCACGAATTCACTCATTCCACAATTGGAGAAATCACTAGGCAATGATTCCGAGATTAATGCAATGAAATACAATAAATTGCCAAAAAAAAAATTTGCGAGGAAGGTGAGAGATAATAAATCGCGATTATACAGATATATATTCATACATACATACATATGTACATACTATGTTCAAAAGTGATCCGATAAATATTTAGTCGACAATAGAATTAAAAAATTTTGAAATTTGCCAATTAATTTCTCAACTTAGTCTCCTTATAGTTCGATACTTTTGATCTATCGACGCTCCAACTTCTTTAACACGCCAGGTGGTCTGCAAAAAGTAGGCGTCTGTGGCAACAATGACCTCTTCGGTTGACTCCAATTTCTTGCCAGCGAGTGACTAAGTTTGGAAATATAAGGAGGTCGGACGAGTTCTAAATTTGAAGAATACAGTGGATGAACTGACCTATATACATATATGACTTAATTCCTTCAAATTTGGACGTGATGAAAGTGTAGGTGTGAACAACTTCGTTTTCGTGGCGAAATAGCCAAACGTTGCCGTTCTGTCTGCAAACTGTGCCCTGGGATTGTTGGGCTTTTCTCAAAAACATTTATGTAGATTACTTTGTGATTTCAAGAAAACGGATTTCATCACTTTTCTAGCCAATTGGAAAGTCTTCATATTCTTCGTAACATGTTTCTTTCTTCTTTGATAGCTATTGTGTATAAATGGAATCACGAAACCCCCTCAAATCGCACTAGTTGGTTGTTTAAAAAGCGACCGCCATCATTAATTCCACTGTGCACCCGAGTGGTAAACAAGTAGTCTTATTTAGAAACTTGATGGAATTGGAAAAATACTCGATTTTTTCGCATTCCAGCTAACCGATGTCTTTTACAGTATGTGAGGACATTGGGAGCCGCGGAACCGGCTGAAAGCTGAGCATGAATATAGGATCTCAGAGGTAAGTTCCCTGTGATGACTCTTTTGCCTAAAAGTAGTAGCTTTTTGGTCTATCCACTATCAACACTACCCGAAAGGGAAATTCTGGACGGCTTTAAAGTTCCAAGTTCTTAGGTATAAACTCCTCAAACCAATTGTGGCGGTTCCGATCGAATTAGAAGAGTCGCTGTTTATTGCCTACAATCGTTTATCTATTTTAGCGATCAATTTCTCTGCAAAAAATAAGAATCGAAATAGCGATCGAGATTGCCTTTTTTTAATTTTTCTAAAATCTAGAGACACTTGCTTTCATATGTGGTCAAGATCAAATTATTACTCCGATTCGGCTGAGATTTTAACAGTGGATGTACCATTTGACACGTTCCAAAACTCGGAACTCATATACTCAGAGTAAAAAGTAAACTAGTGAGCTCTGTGAGGGATATTCAGATCATGTCTGCCTAGCACTGTTCCTTACACTTATTTTTATAAAAAAATTATTTAGGTGAACACTTCAAAGTGTTTGCTCGATGTGGGCTGTCAAGTGTTGCCATACGAACACAACTTTTAATTAAGTTGCATTTCTTTTTCGAATGCCGTTAACGAGTATGCATTTCCTGTACTACTTACGGTAGTGTTGAAACTCTTTCAACCGCAAGTGTCGAATATGCAAGAGTGATTTTTCGAAAACCTTTTCATTGCGAACACAAACGATATTTGTGAACATCAAAACGTAAAGTGGAGAGCCGACCATAAATTGAGCTCCAGATCGCACGCTGAATAGAATTTGCGCGGATGTCGAAAAACGCAAATAATTTAATATAATTTCACAAGAAAGTTGCACAAAATATGTATGAAATCGCAATCTATGCAAAGTGTTGCGCGCATTCAAAATATTCGGAGCATTCAAAGCACTCAAAACCTGGCATATAAGCCGGGCATTCGTAGCGCTTCAAGCGCAAAGCGATGACTGCACTTAGACCAAAGTGATGTCGTTTATATTATGTGTAACTGTATATATGCTCTCTGCTTTATTTTTATACCCACGCAACACATTGTCGGGTGTGTAAACGCTTTGTACGGCAAAAGGTTTTTTACAGCATGCTGCGAAAACAAGGATATATAAAAGATTCTAAATGCAGAGACGAGAAAATATTGAGATATTCTCAGAAACTTGTAGAAAAGTCGGTTCATTTTTGTTCATCTTGAGCTAGAAACATTTTTTGCTATAAGAATCAATACGATCGCATAATTAATATCAATATACAATTATTTTTGTATATGATAATGTTCACATCCCTCAGGTCGACTTGCTTCTGTATAAAATTGGGCTCACTCAAGAGCTGAGGCCATTGGACCATCTTAATGGTCGTGAACCTGCTGATTTTGCCTTGAAACAACTTGAAAACGATAACGATTATTTTTAGAAAGTCATCTTCTCCGTTGAAACTCAATTTCATCTGAGTGGTATAGTAAATAAACAAAACTGTCGTTTTTAGTGCGAAGAAAATCCACAAATTACTCATGCACAACCATTACATTCGCGTAAATTGACAGTTTGGTAAGGTTTTTGGTCTGGTGGAATCATCAATCCGTACTTCTTTTGAAATAAATTGGTGTCACCATATCGTTCCTGCCAATGAAGATCGGTATAGATCGATGGTAATCAACTTTTTATGACTGTAATTGGAAGAAGTTAATTTGACAACATCTGGTGCCAATAAGACAGGGATATGTGCCATACAGCACTTGCAACCGAATTGTTGCGAGAAAAGTTTGAAGATTTGTTTAATTCATGAAATTGTGACATTGAATGGCCTCTAAGTAGTTGTGTATTAACATCAGTAGACTACCTCTTGTCAGATTATTTGAAGTCATTTGGTCTTTTCCAAGGCTAGGCAGTTGCAAATGTGAAAAGTATTTGCCGACCCGATACTCTAACAGTCAACACGGCTAATTTCACTTTCCTCAATTCCGTTCCGATAAATTTTATGTCAAATATGCACCACTATGGTAGACCAATTGTTGAAATTTCCTTAAACAATGAAAATCATTGAGTCGAAAAGCTATGATAACACTGCTGCACGAATAACCTTTTGGAACCATTTAAATAAGGCTTGATCGAAAATAGCTTAAGGGGTACCACACACGCTTTGAATTTATACCGGGATCTTTTGAATCATGAAGTCGCCTAACGGAACTCCGACGGCTTTTCTCTGTCCACCTTCCTGCATGAGAGTTGGAGGAGAGCGGTAATTGGCTAAAAAGATTCGTCTCAAGAGAAGTTTGCGAAATGGAAGTTTCCTGCCAATAGGGGTGGAGGGAAAGGATTCAAAGAAAGTGGCATTATGAAAATCGGATAATTCTAACTAGACAAATTGAAATTTATAAATATATAATATTCAAGGCGATAGGTAATTTTGTACCAAAAAATAGGTGATCCGCATGCAGTCGTCACTAATAAAATTGTACCCTTTTGTAAAAAAAAAGCGAACTAAGGTCCATATCTTGTAAATTCTTATCTTAATATTTTATTTTCGATTCCGCCAAACTTAGCACTTCCTTACTTGTCTGTTTGTATATGTATATTTAAATGAATAAATGTATATACGCGAGTCCTTGCTCGTCCTGCTGTGCGCCAATTGTTCTCAGGTGTGAATAAGTGAATAAGATGGATCATAAGACTGTGCAGCGTACAAGCCAAGCGCTACAACTACAACAACAACACAAAAAAATAAAATAAAATATAAAGCCAAATGGTGAGATGGGCAGCATCTGTATGGCACTGCGTTAAGCATATGGAAGGCGGAAAGGACATGCCCAATAACTACCACTACCAATATTCATATAAAGTACGCACACACTTACACACACATATTCATACTTATGTATATTAATGCTTTGCATTGCGTTTAGTGCTGCTGGCATTCATAGCTGCTGAACCGCACTAATTGATCCGCGTTATGTTGACATGAATGACGCTGAATGCCAACAGCTTGTGGCGACAATGCCAACAAGAATCGGCTAAAGGATTTGCAGCATATTGCGATGATACATTTTTTCAGTGCACACACGCACACACACATACATATACATATGCAATTAAAAAAGAGATGTAAAAAGCAAGAAGGCTTTGGAAGGAAAGCAAGCTTAAATGAGCGAACGCAGCGGAACCGGTAGCCACCGGCTCCAGCAAGACACGCCTTTCAATAATTTCCACTTTGTTCAGCTAAAGTTGGGATTCAAAAGTATATTCATATATACTTATATAGAAGTATATAGACAAGAAATATAACAGCACAAAGCAAAAGGTGACAAATCAAAAAGCATAATGTTTTTAATGAGCGTGTCCTTTGAATAACGTTTGTGATTTGCTGTTCATTAAGATAAAGAAAAAAAATAACGACAACAATGAAGCTAGGAAATTCTGTAGCGAAGACGACTAATGGTTGAAAGGAAGACTGGTTGGTTGGGTGTGCAGCGGAGGACGTCATTTGTACATACCAAATAGCAAGCCATGCTTAGCAACACCCCGCGGTATTTACAAAGTATCTATTATATACATATGTACATATATACATACATTTATATATATACATACACATACATACTATACCTAAACATAGTTAGATTCAGAAATACATACAACTAAGTAACTTCCAAACCCACTTTGTACACTCACAAGTGACATTTTCTCATATAATACATATTAGAATGTTTGCGTGTTTGCCTAAATAGCGTCGTTTTTTTTTTACTTATTTTTTTTTTTTGTACTTGTATTTGTCCCACATGAATCGTGTCAAATGTTAATTTGTCTCAATGAGCTTAAATGTCCTTTTTTCTTTTTAGCCACGTCCATCCAAAATGATTAGCTCTAGAACGCTAAGTACCTCGCTTTTGTGTGTGCTAAGACTTCGGTGCTTACGTTGATGGTGTTGGTGATGGTGGTATGGTGGTGGTGCGGTATCAGCTGCACTTGCTCACAGATAAAAATTCAGACTCAGCTGTCAGAATAGATACAAATCAAATGCGCTCGACTGACCACAACACAATAAGCCGCCGAGTAACAAAGCAAGAAGTGCGAATAAAAAGCAGTTACGGCACAAAGAACTAGTGGAAAGGAGACTAGATATATGGTAGAGAATTTTGGGAGCTGTCACTTTTTTTTTAAAAAGGGTAGGAATCTATTACCACTGGGTATATCTAACATTTGTTTAAAACCATTCAGTTCTGAAAGTTCCAGTACAAATGTAATGCCAGGTGGACTAAAAATCAAATTCGACAGAAAAGACAATCCAGAAATTGATTAGTTAAAAGAAAAAACTTCTTTAAACATAAGCTAATTGAATTCGAAAAACTGATTAAGGAAGTCAATTAGGTATTATAAATAGATATTCAATTCTTTAAAACCTAAACTTTTACAAAACAAAAGTTGGAACTTCTTTGAACAAACTAATAAGTACTTTTCCAGTAGCATTTCCATTAATTATTGGATAATATTCGACCGAACGCAGTGTAGAAAATGTAGCAGCCGTGGCTGAGAATGTACACGAAAACCGTGGAGAGTCGATTCGGCGCCGTTCGCAGCAACTCACACTGTCTTATAGAACGATCTGGCGTATTTTACTTCGAGATGTTTAATGAAAAACGTAGAAAATACAACTTGTGCAAGAACTGAAGCCGCTCTACTTTCCCAAGCGACATCGCTCCGCTCAATGGGCTCTTGAAAAGTTCGAAGAAGATCCGACGTTTTCGAACCAAATTTTGTTCAGCGAGTGGGGTTATTTCTGGCTCAATGGGCAATGAATATAAACAAGCAAATTTCCGCATTTGGAACCAAGAGTAACCTGAAGATATTCAGGAGTTGTCATTTCATTCAGAAAATTGCTTAATCACGATGGAATTGAAGCTCGTATTCTCAGAGGTATTTGGTTTCAACAAGACGGCGCCACTTCCTGCACAAATCAATTGATTTATTGTGAGAACACGTCGCTGAGCGGAAGTGAAACTCGTCATAATGCCAAGTTTTTTCCCTTGGTAATAGATCCTATGTGGCTTACTGAGTAATTGTGGGATGCTTTGTGATGTATAAATTCAGTGAACTTTCCGTCTAAGAAATCTCAGCTTCAGTTGAGTTTAAAATGGTATTGATAGTAAGGATAACAGGGACCTCACTCCTATACGATCCTCATAAATCGACAAAGCGTTCAAAAATTTATTGAAAAAGCTTACTTCAAATTTGGCTATGCCTCCTGATTCGACGAAAGTATAACTGCCGGGATGATTCAATCTCCATATTGCAAAAATTGAAAAATGGAGGAGTAAGGCCTTGGATGTTTTTCCTTCCTTCCTCACCTTCTTCCATACAACTTTGATAATTTGCGACTTTGCGAAATTTGTAGGCTTACTGCAAGAAGACGTTCTTCAATGTACAGTAAGAATTCCTGTGATTGCGGTAAGATGAACTGAAGATGGTAGTGCTGACCGATTTTACTCTCTATTCAGTTTTTGGTGCTTAATCTTGAAATCTTGAATCTTTAAAGGGATCATCGCAAAATATCGTTTTTGTTTTTGTTTTGCATAAATCCAATCTAGAGCAAATGTGCTGGTAAAGGAATTTTAAAAGGTATTTGGAGCGCTTGGCCTACATAATAAAAAAAAAAAAACAGGATACGCCTACACTACCTCAAAACCTCAGACGAATAGTTCTTCATCCCTTAGTTGGTATTAGCACCTCTGATAATCGAGAGTCCTAATATTAGGGGAACATCGGCTATATCAACTAGAATTCATGGTTCCTCCTATGTGAGTTTCGATGACTGACTTTTCGTCACTGGCGAGACCGAATAAAAATTCGAACAGATTTCAAAACCAGATAATTAGCAGAGGTGATTTATGATATTGCACTTTTATTATAATTTTTTACTTCCTTATTTTACTACTGCGAACAGTCCATTACACGCTGACATTGTTGCGGAAATTGTCAATAAAACATCGCCCACTGCTCATTTCCTTCATTTGGGCGCAAGTGGGGTCGCCACTACACTTCAAACACCAAACTTGCACTCTTAATTTCGTTAGTTTGCGGTTAACTCGCAAATAGTTGTTACTTCTCGACACTTAAAAGCGATAAATTCGCCCACCAATTGACAGTTATGTTAATTTTCTTGACTGCAACCTTGTAAAGGTGTACCGCTTCGTTGATCACCGGTGGCCCATGCTATGGTCCCGAGTACTTATTCTGTGCACATTTAATTTAGTGTGTAAGTATAATGTTGGCTTTTACTTTCGACAGCACATATTAACTGTCTGACTACTGTAACTACCCGAATTAATTTGTGAGGGCGTCAAATGAGTAATTAAGTTGTTGAAATGTGTTTGATTGAGTGGCGTTACGTTTCAGTAAACGTTGCATGCCTCAATATGAGTTACTTGTAAATGTTAGCTTAAACATGTTCAAGTTAGCTTTCGGAGTATATTTGATCTACTTAAGAATTTTTGTGTCATGTGGGGTTTTTGACCCCTTATTCAACTATAAAGTTAGAATTTTCGATTGGATATTATTATGTTTAACCATTGTGGCTAATACATGGTGAATAATCTATAGATGGTCAACATGTATGCCCGACGATTGGTTCAAGGGATACAACAACAGAAACACAAAATAATTATTCGACAACAAATTGCTTGTCTATCCTGGAACCATCATTAACATTCACAACAACGTCAGCCTACGAACTACAAAGTCCAACGCAGAATAGCTGGGTGTTACTTCAGACTGAGTAGGGAATTGAGAAGTAAAGTCTGCTCTCGACGAACAAAGATCAAATTCTATCAGCCACTCATTCTCATTATCCCCGTCCGGCTATAGGGTGCAGAGGCATGGACGATGACAACAGCTGATGAGACGACGTTACGAGTTTTCGAGAGAAAGGTCCTTGCGTAATGGCAACGGCGATGGAACGATGAACTGTATTACATATACGACGACAATGACATAGTTCAGCAAAATAAGGAGACTGCGGCTACGCTTCCTAGGTCATGTCGTGCGTATGGTGAAAAGATTGCAGCTCTGATAGTTCGACGCAGTTCCCGCTGGGTAAAGCAGATGAGGGTCTCCATTCCGTTGGAAAGACCAGATGGAGAAGGACCTGGTTACACTTGGAAAATCCAATTGGTACCAAACAGCGAAAAGGAAGAACGACTGTCGCGTTATTGTAAACTAGGCTATAACCGCGTGAGCGGTATCTACGCCAATCAAGAAGAAGAATTTTTGGTTTTGTTTTTTAATAAACTAGACAAAGATCTTAATTGAAAAAGCAAACGACGGTTGCCTCAGCTGGAGCTTATTTGATACTTAATAAATGTCATATGATTTGTCGGAAGTGACCGCACCGAATACGGTATTGTGTGCTGTGGAATACAGTATCGGAGACCAAAATGAATGCAGCCATCATCGCGCACAACAACTGGAGCTCTGCCCATCCACTTTATGGCAGAGTTTGCGAACAGATCTTGGTTTAAGGGCTTACAAGATTCAACTTGCGTCACACGTTCGATGAATGAGACGGCCACTCATCCAAATTTTCACAAGAAAATTGTGTTCAGAAGTTCACATTGGGTTCAATGAGTACGTTAAAATAAAAAATTGTGGTATTTTGAGTGATGATAACTCACAAGCCATTATCTAGACGATGTTACATTTTTAAAAAGTCTCTATTTTGTTGACTGAGGCTGGGCAAAAAGATCAGCCCATATTTCTTCAAAAATGTAGCCGGCTATAATATGACATTGAAGAATTCTTTAGAGCCATGATTAAGGTATTTTTCGTGTCTGTATTGGAGGCTGTTGAAGTGGATGAGCTTTGGTTCCAACAACACGGCGCTACATGCCTTACAGCCAACGAAACAAGCAATTGATTGCAGGCAACTTTTGGTGAACGCGTTACGTCGTGTTATTAGGTTTTAACGTGGCCTCTAAAATCATGCGATTTAAAATTGCTAGACTAATTTTTGTAAGGCTATGTTAAGTAGCTTGTATACGCAGCTATTCCGCAATGACACGATGACCGTTTGCAGGAGCAGGCACCTTTTCAGTGAGTCTTGTTGAAAATTTCTCATTGAACTCTTCAATAATTGTGTTTAATTTTTTGTAGGGGAGTTTTGTAGACAAACTTTTTTATTAAAATTTACAATAAGAATAGTTGATGAAGTCACTGATTTTCGAAGCTACCTTCATTTTAATAATTTCATACAAATTGCTTTTTTGCAAGACACATTTCGGGGCGTGATTGTTTATCATGAATAAACAATTTGTATTGTCGGAGCGTGATTTAGTATAGTAAACTGATGCAATCAGCAAGTTAATAACGTTTAATTTCTTAGTTACACATTTATGTGTGTCGGCATAAAGAAATGAATATTAATATTGCTATAAATGTAAACACACCGTCGCCATTTTAGAAAGTAACCAATCAGAGGGCAAACACGTCAGAAACTAGTGTGGGAAATGCATTGGATTTTCCGGAAATAATAAGACTTGGGTATTTACATGTATATACATACACATATGTATGTATGTATGTTTTATAAGTTTACAGTCATTTAAATGTCTATTAAAAATTATTCGTATAATATAATAAGGGGCATCAATATTCATTCTCCCTGATTACGCTACATAATTATACAGTCATTTATACCATACATACATACAAACATGTATACCTGTGCATGTCTACTTAGGTATATTTACGTGCTCATGTACATAACCTCCCTTTTGTCTACGCTTTATTAAATGCCTAGATTATTATTACAGATATCCCACTGCGCTGCCTGCTTATCGGCTATAGCATTTTTCCAATCTAATTCTATTGTCTTGTGGAACGGCAACGCAGCGAAAAATGTCTAAACAAGCATAATCGTTATCACCTTTTTATGCAGCGAATTTAATCAATACTTAAAGAGATACTCAATGCAGGGAAAAACGAGTTTTCAACGCGGCATATATTCTTGAATAGATGCGTACATGCCCTGCAGGAAACTACAACTAGTTAGAAAATACAAAAGAAATTATCACAAAAACGAATCATTACTAAATAAATCTTTAATCTATCGACAACCTTATTAATGGGGGTACATGTTAGTTCCCTTACACCTTCGTTTCGCACCATCGATTGGTGAATTTGTCATTACTTCGGTCTAGAAAATAATATGTACATTCTCTTCATTTATATTCGTGTTAAGATCTGTTTTGTTCGGTTAGTTTATATGGCAGCTATATGCTATAGTAATTTGATCTGAACAATACGTTCGAAAATTTTTTCGTTGCCTGAGCAAATACCTTGTCCAAATTGCGTGAAGAGAAACATTGTGACGGGACGAGTCGAGCAAAGAACGCGTTTCATACCCAAAATATGCACCAAAATCATTCGAACGAACTTGCGGGACATGTTGAGCTTCCTTTTCACCTCTCTAACACTTGCCTGACGATTTTCACTATATCCTTCACTTTTTTAATATTTTCATCAGTTAAAGAGGTCGAAGGTTGTTCAGAAAGCAACATATCTTCAACGAAATTTACCTTGGAATTTATTTACAATTTCCGGTTGCTTTTTTGTCACAATTTATTATTAAAACAAGTAAGGAAGAGCTGATTTCGGGTATAACCGAACATTTTATACTCTCGCAGCGTTAAGGGATCAAAACCGTTAAATCTTTTTTCGAATTTCAATAGTATATCTGACAGGTTGACCGATATTTTCAGAAAGAAGTTCGTAATAGACATTGAAGTCCACATAATCGGTTTCTCTCTCTTCTCGGCTCTTGAACAAGATGGATTTTAAAACTCTGTTGTATTTTCACACTGTAATGTAGGAATGTCAGGTGAATATTTCCAACTAAATTTGGTTGAAATCCGTTGACTAAGTTTCGTGTATAAAATATTTTTTGTGTATTTAGTTATTGATTTAATGTACTTTTAGTAGTTTTAAACAACCGTTATATGAGGAGTAGTTAGGGCAGATATGTACAAGAAATCTTTTAGAAAGCGGGGCACCACTCATTTCCTCAAAAATTTTAGTCCATAGGTTTCGCCTCTCCAAACTCGTCCTCTCTTTTTTCCCAAAGAGCATGCGTACCAACGGGCCTGCACATTCTTTCAAAATTTTTAGTCCACAGGTTTCGCCCATCCGAGAACTCGCTTTACCGTTTCTACTAAGAAACACGTATACTACAATTCGCGCCCCTCCAAACTCGTCCTCTCTTTTTTACCAAGGAGCATGTATACCAAGTTTTATCAAGATACAACACTGTTGTTGGTTTTAAGATATCATAATCTTTCCTATATCTAGATTGGCCATGGGCCAGGTGATGGCAAAGCTCCGAACTCTATCAGCTTAGAACAGGTGTATTTCTTTTCCTCCAGGGTATATACTAAAACCATAGGCGAAAAAGACACAAGAAATGTGAAGAATTTAGCAACAATTTAGCAGAATTTATTGCATAATACACACTTCTATAGTATTTTATCGCATAATGTACGCGTATATTTTGTTTTTGTTTTTCCGACGCCAATCAACAGCCGCGCTGTTCGTATAATCGTCCATAAATCGCTGTGTAATCTCTTCCGGATGCGATTAAGACTTATAAGTGCGTGAGCGCTCCCCTCTTGCGCTCTTGTGTTGTCCGTAACAGTAGTGGTGCTCTTATTAGTAAATGGCGCAAATCGATAAATGCGAATCTCTGGTGGAGCCAAATGTGCGATGGTTTTATGGAATTTTCAGCGCATTGTCTGACCCAACCGCTGCACACACTCACACCCACATGCACTTCTCTAGATATGCTCGCCAGCGCATTATCCTTGTTGCTCGGCGACGATGACGATGATGCCGACGATGATCTCTTCAATATACCACACATTTTTGCCAATGATGTAATGATACGCTTGCCATTCATGCTCAAGGATTTTATGAAGCGCGCTGCCACAACTCGCTCTAAAGTGTGAGTCAAATTCATTTTTGTTGCTGTTGTTGCAGTTATTGTCTGTTGTTTGGTGGCAGGAGTGCAACAGCCACTGTTGCTTGCCTCATTTGTTGCTTTCCAGTCGTGATAGCTGCTAATGTTGCCTGCGTGCCTCTGCTTTCAACGTCTGTTACGCGGGCGTTGTTGATGAGAATGATGTTGGGGATGAGGAGGTTGTGACCTATCTTTGTATCGCCTTAAGTGTGTATCGCTTGTTGTCACATTTTATGTGATTATAATTTTTTAAAAAGCTAAAACACACAAAAGATGGAAGAAAGGCACATTGGCAAAGGTCTCAGAGACAAAACGAACAGAAAAAAATAGTTATAAAAAGTATTTAGTTCAGAAGTGGGGAGGAGATTCAAAGCGCTGCACTTTCCTTTCAATTATTTTGCAATCAAGTGAGATGCGCTCAAAGTATGCAACGTGCGACAATAGCTGCTTGGAATTTTCAACCATTTTCACATTTTCGAAATCCCATTTTATTCTTTTTTCTCATTTTTTATATTTTTGCGCCTTTAACTGCATTGTTCGGGAGTTCATAGTTGATGCGTGCGACACTTAGTGGAACGCCTCCACAGCGCTGCTTTGTATCATTCTTCGTCACATATATCTGAGAGTGTCTTATGTGCGCTGCTCCGCAAGTAAGTAATCCTGCTTAAGAGATACAACGCTCATATTCTTGTCAGATTGGTGCGCACGCTTCCCTTTATCGCACGTCGAGGTCTTGGCGTTTTAATTGTGTCCTTAATTGTGGGGCGTCGCTGTGTACTTTTCATATTATCAACGCACTTTAGTCGATCCCCATTGACTGTGCGCTATTCTATTCAATTTTTATATATCTATCTATACATACATATGTAATATGGTATTTGTAAACATGTTATGACTGACACCTCAGTACTAAGTTATTGCTAAGGACCGTCGTATATTTTCTGACGATTTTCTCAAGTTATGTCCGACACCTATTCAAGTCGATTTCAGAGCTCTACGCTGAGAGTAGCCTTTCAAATGGTGATTGTTAGATTCCATGGTCTTTTTGTGATTTTCTTGACCTCTACTTGGATGTAAAGGTCCCCTGAGAGCAGTCCTGAGTAGTGTTTTAGTGTAAGATTGTGAAATCCCTTGAATAAAGTTAAAGTATTCTAGACTACTAAAATAAGTTGACTTGAACATATTGTAGACATAGATATCTAAACTCTACATACACATTCATCATTTCAACGAAAACTAAAACCAAATAAATCACAGCATCACAACAACTAAAAACTGTGTCATATTCGACACAGATTCTCAACTATTTGACTCTATATTTTACCCGGATTCTCAAATAATTGACCTAGATTCTCAAGTATTTGACAAGGAGTCTATCATATTTGATCCGGACTTCGGATTTTCAAAGAATTTGAAATATTTGGTTCAGACTCTCAAATATTTTGCCAGAACTCTAAAAGTTTGCACGGGATTCTCAATTTTTTACCTAGATTCTCAAATATTTGACAAGGACTCTACCACATTGTAACCGTTTTCCGGATTTGACAAGATCTCTATTATATTTGGTCCAGATTCTCAAATATTTTACCAGAACTCTTAAAGGTTTGCACCGGATTCTCAAATATTTTACCATCACCGTAATAGATCTGCACCGGACTCTCAAATATTTGACCCGGACTCTATATATCACCCGGACTATATCATCTTTGATCCCGATTTTAAAATATTTGATCAGGATTTTATCACATATCACCCGGATGCTTAAATATTTGCATCGAAACGTATCATATTTGACTTTTATTCTCCAATAATTCTTGAGGATTCTAACTCATGTACTGTACTAACGAAAAGAATCCACCACGACACATTTGTGGATAATCTCTGCTACTTGGAAAACAAGTTGAAAACTAGTTCGTAATTGTTAATTATGGATAGATGGTTGTATAATGTATAATTCAACATAGAGAAGTAAGTTTACAAATTTTTATGCAATAGCTCTAATTCAAATAACCAAATTACTTTCGTCAGATTCGGTTGGTATTAGAGTTTTCCTTACCAGAACACAGAAGCAAAGTCCTCTCTCGACGAACAAAGACCAAATCGCACAAGTCACTCATCATCCCCGTCATACTATAGAGTGCAGAGGCATGGAAAATGTCATTATGAGTCGGCTTTACAAGTTTTCGAGAGAAAGATTCTGCGGAAGATTTATATTCCATTGCACATTAGCAGCAGCGAATGTCGCAATCAAAGATGTGCTGTACGAGATATATGACGACCAGCGATCCACTGTCTATTAATTCCTGAACTATGTCAATGTCAAAGGTCCGATCAAAACACTCCAGCTCTGAGAGTATTCGACGCAGTACACATCGAGGAAAGCAGGGGAATAGGAAGGTCTCCTTTCCGTTGGGTTGGGTTAAATTTATTGAGTTCGTCGTGTTGCTTCATTCTGTGTGTTGCGAGTTTCATGACAAGCTTAATAGACCCAGTTCAGGGTATACATATGTCATGAGTAGTTTTAAAAGCTTATATCACTACCATCATAAATGGTGTACACCGTAGTTATTCCATAACCGTAGGCATAGAAACATATAGCGTATCGCATAGTAAGAAACTCAACTGAATGTTGAATGTTAATTTTCTCAGATCGATAGCGCTGATATGCAAATGGCAATTGAATTGCCGCCAGCAGACGTACATTCACTAATCCAGATGTCTACAAATTGACTTAAATTAATTACCTTAATTAACGCCTTCACATAAGGCTAATGTATGCGGAAAAACCTAATGGAAGACTAAATCAGGACAAAAAGCACAAACTCAAAAACTCTTTCAAAGTGTCAAAAGAGAAGAAGGATAACTGAGCATAGAAAACTGGTTGGAACAAGGGGAGGAAGACGGTTTTGAGGTAGGGAAGAGAATAAAACTCAAACATTGAAGAGCCAAACCTTATCAGGACGAAATCAGTATGCACATACACACATACTTTAGCCGACACCCGCAAGCCGACACGCACACATTGACACCACAACGGACATATGTATGTGACACAAAAGAAAACACGAAACCAGCTGCCGAAGAGGAAAGCGGACTAATGGTGAGAGAGATAATGGTGACCGAAGTCAATTTGTAAATAAGTTCTTCATTTACAGAGTTGCCTTATTGATGTTTTTGTTGTAGACTGTTTTTTTTTTTGTTTTTTTTTTGTTTTTTGTTGTTTTTGTTTTGCATTCGAGTGCACAGATAGATTGAACCACTCAGCATTGCGATTACATTCACGGCGGAAATATCAAAAAGCTCAATGACAAATGACAAACACAGCGGCGGACAGACGCAGGAACTTACGGACGGGCTCAGTACACTCAAGGACATTTCAAGTGCGCCACAAAGACAACAAATAAAACAGTAGTAATGACAGTGATTTCGCCGCTGATTGCAGGGCGACTGCGAATCGGCAATGCTATCGTCCTTTTTTGGTCCCGTTAGCGCACTTAGCACGAGCGCGAAACAACTCCAGCACAGCGGGTGAATGCAAAGTGGCGATTCGATCAAATGACGCACCCACATCCGCGAGCGTTGCGCCAATGTTTGATGTGTTAGTATTTCATTATTTTAATGCAATAATTTTGAGGACATTTATTGTATTTAGGTTGCACAGCCGTGCCACATAATGCTACGGGTACTTGCAAAACTGTCGGAGTATTCATTTGCCTCTCGCTTGCGCGGGCAGACAAGTGCGTGCGGGATCAAAGCGTTGCCGCCAAGAAGCGTGCAACAAAAAAGCGGTGACAGCACTGAAAGTCACAACACTTGAAGCATACTTCAAGGCGCTTCAAATACATACTAATATATGCAATGCTTTGTTCGGGAGACAGCGGTCGATTTTAGCAAGGAAAACGTTAGGCCGCTGCCGCTAGCCCAACGGGAGGCTTTACTGCGCCGCAGCTTACTTGGCATAATTTCATTTTTATTTCTTATTAGTAGTGCCAGTTGAAGATTTGATTGTGTTTGTAGGTGTATGGCGTCGACATATGCTCACCATGAATCGATAATGCTGCCGATGAATTGGATTTGCATAAACAATTACATTGCAGCCCAACAATGTGCGCTTCCCATGGGCGTGCACTTTCATACACACACATACAAACGAGTAAATATTTTTCTGGCTTTTTGAGTGCGCAATAAAATTGACAAAAAAGCGTACATGTTATTATAATAAAAAACTGTCAACTGGAGTGACAGTAGTGCCCACTTGCTTTGACAAAATTTTGACATTTCCGCTCGAGTGTCACGGATCAAAGCAATAATTCAAAAATTTCTGTATGAATTTTTAATTGAGCACTGCCGAAAATTTACCGTAAATACCGGTATATGAAATTCAACGCTTTTGAGTTTTAGTTTTATTTTTAATATTTTGAAAATAGTGGTTTGACAAATTGTGAAGTTATATTTTTTGTTTAGCGTATTTTGAGTGTTTTTCTGAGTTTAGAGCTGGCAAAAACAGAAAACAGAATAGGAAATATATATTTACTTTTATTATTTACCGGTATGCTCAAGCTTTTTGAAAATAATTTGAAGTGACAGTGTTCCAATATAGGTTTGAAATGCAAACAAAGTTATAAAATAGATTTGGACGCGCATTTCCACGAGTATAATACCGAAAGTTTTCGAAAAATATTATTAAATGGAGCTTTTTCGATAATCCATTTAGATCAAAACATTTTGAGGTTACACTATTAATTAGTGGAGACCTCAGATATAAAGAAATCTGAAGGCAAGGGATCGCACTTAAATCATCCATAGATTACAAATCGTACAACTTTTTTACGAAAATTCATGTTCTGTAAAGAATGTGCTTCACGCTCTGCGCTCAACTTATCGTCAACATAATTGGCCTACTGAGCGTACTATTCGCAACGCCATCACCCATCTTGAAACCCAACATTCATTATTTGATAATATTCGGTCTATACCACGTCCTGCACACAGTTAAGACAATATAACAGCCGTAGCTGAGAATGTACACAAAGCCTGTGGACCGATTCGGTGCTGTTCGCAGCAACTCGCTCAGTCGTATGGAATGACCTGGTGTACTTTAGGTTGAAATCTTAAATTGAAAGCGTGCCACATACAGTTTGTGCAAGAAATGCGGCCACTCGATCTTTCCAAGTGATACCGCTTCGCTCTATGGGCTTCTGAAAAGTTCCAAAAAAGTCCGATGCTTTCGAACCAAATTTTGTTTAGCGATGAGGCTCATTTCTGGATTAATAGGCATCTAAACAAGCAAAATCGCCGCATTTGGGACGAAGATCAATCGGAAGAGATTCAAGAGTTGTCATTCCATCCAGAAAAAACAACTTTTTGGTGTGGTTTGTGGGTCGGTAGAATCCTCGTTCCATATTTCTTTAAAATTGATGCCGGTGAGAACTTAATCGTCAATGGCGCCATGATAACCTACTATTTGATGCCTGAAATTAAAGTTTCTGATCTCGGCGACATTTGGTTTGAACAAGATGACGGCACTTCACCCACATCGCATCAATCAATGGATTTATTGAGATATCACTTCGGCTAGCAGATAATTTCACGTTTTGGACGATTGGCCACCAAGATCGTGCGAGTTTTTTCTGTGGGGATATATAAAGTCTAAAGTCTAAGTCAGGACTTGGAGCACCATATGACTGAGAGCAAACAATAACAAACCCGCAGAGTGAAATTTTGGCAATATCTGGAGCAAAAGTGATGTGATTCTCTGAAGTGCGGCTACTTTTAGGCACTCCGATAGCAAAGCTGCTATACAGACTTTGAGCTCGCTGAGCAAGTTTAATGATGCTTGGGTGCCTGGTCACAGTGGAATCGTAGGAAATTATAAATTACTCTCGCGATGAGGATAACAATTTTGGAGGACGTAACTTGTCAAAGTTTCAGTGAAGAAGATGAGGAGGAAACATCTAGATCTCCTCCACTTTTCAGATTTCGCCATACAACTCAGTTGCTATACTTTTTATGAACCCGGCGAATTGGCTGAAATTGATATTAGCCATCTTAAGGAATTTGTGGCAGGCTCTAAGCGCTTCGGCAGTCTTTTTAATCATTTCCTAGGAGTTCTGGTCATCACAACGGACAAGCGTTTTTAGCAGTCCAAGAGGGATTATTCAAGGTTTCACAAGTAATCAGCCTATTTACCTCACCCATCCGTTCGATATACTTCTTGAAAAAATCCTAAAACCTGGTGGAATTGGTAGAGAATCATCTACGTTGAGTTGCTCCCCAGCGGCCACATCGGATTTGTACTGTCAACAATTGGATCGTCTGAACGAAGCAGTCGCTCAGAAACAGCCAGCTTCCTCCAAGGGGAGACAATGGAATTGTGTTCCCTCAGGACAACGCCAGGCCACACACACCGATAGCGACTCACGAGCATCATACTTATAGTCCGGATCTTCAACCTATTGGTTAATACGTGTGCCTGTCTATGGCGAATGAATTTGTTGGATGAAAACTCACCTCGAAAAAAGGTTGTGAAAA
This sequence comes from Bactrocera latifrons, assembly GCF_001853355.1. Taxonomy (NCBI): domain Eukaryota; kingdom Metazoa; phylum Arthropoda; class Insecta; order Diptera; family Tephritidae; genus Bactrocera; species Bactrocera latifrons. The sequence continues at coordinate 752,048 of NW_017536407.1, read as the reverse complement.
TCGACTGTCCAAGTTTTTTTACCAGTAGGTACGAGGGTTTTTGTGGGAATGACATCCTGAGATTATCTTCGAAGAGGTTATCGAAACATGATGAAAATATCATATTTTTCGTAAAAGAAAGAGTAGCCATTTAGTGAAAAGACTAGAAAAAGGGTAACAAAATTTAAGTTTAAGGTCTTAGTTTTTTCTTTCTTAAACCGTTCTTAGAATCTCTTGATAATGAGCTAAGATATCGACTAATAGTGCGTAAGTACAAAAAATCAGGTTTTTAAACTTAAGTCGAGATTTTGTGGGTTTTTGAAAAATTCCGAAATTGGATTCTCGTCCTCATCGACAAGACTTTCAAGAAAAATAACATTATTTCCCAGATAATTCGACATCATTCTTTTTTGCAACACTGGTCTACAGAAGACCACTTCTTTGCTATTTTTCTGCCACCTTTTCTAATTTTAACTAATTTTGACTACACTTTAACAATATTAATGATGACTGCTAGCTGTAGTCGCCATTTTGTTGCTTCTTATAAAAATTCGCCAAAAACTTCTATGTGGTTCTTACGAGTAGATATGCAAATTGGTGTGCCTCTCAGTCCACGAGGCACAGTTGGTTTTGCGTGTTCCTTTTTTATGCACTTGAAGTGACACATCAACCATCGCTGACAGCTGGTTACCGCCTACATGCTTACAACATACACGAACTCGCACCGAGTCCGCCGTCTTTTTGACATCAAAGCGAAATGCAAATAAATGTGTTGCCATCGAGTGCCACGTTTACATGGTTAGACCCTGTGACTCCTACACTCATTAATCATATTTCTGCGCTGTGTTGGTGTAGCCCGCAAACACAAATTGTGCATTCATTTGTTCCACTCTGGTGAGCCAACGAGTGCAACAGCCAGCAGCCAGCGAACGTGTGCATCTTCAGAAGCTGCCTCTAATTAAGTAAACACTGAAGATGTGCCCCAACTTGCCTCAGCGAAGATGCACTGCACTCTTTCTCTCAGTATATACTCCATATTATATATGTAAATGATATATAAATGTATGTATACATGTGAAGACACACCTGGGCTGGTTGTGCTTTGGCTCTGTTTTGCATAATGACCGTCGTTTTATTTATCAGCCATTGTGTGCCCATTGAGTGCCAGCATGTAAGTGTGTGTGTCGATGTGTTTTCAGCCTTATGAAATGCAAAATTAATTGTTCTCATTTATGCGCATTTGAATTTGCATTTTTTAGTTGCACTCAAAGGCAACAACACACGACAGTCCTTCGCATGCACTTTTATTTCGAAGTAAAATAAGAAAATGGTGGCCCAAAGGACTGACGTGGTAACATATTGTAGTATAAAAACTATATAAATGAAAGGGTTTTTCGGTTGGGACTGGCCGCTGTTTATTAGCAATGCAATGGACTTTAAGTGCCTAGTCTTGTGCATAGACTCGTTGAATCCTTAACGAAAAATTCGGTGCGGAATTAGCAAAGACCTAAATGTGAAAGGAATGATTGGAGCAATACTGAGCTAGTTTTATTTACAAAACCCTCCCGTTGGGAGGCTTTGTTCTTCAACTGTTAGACCGGGTGAATTACTTGGGGATTATCCTTGATAGAAAGCTCAAATGGTAGCCAAAAATCTAGTAGAGAGTGAGAAGGACATCTGTCGACTTATGCTGTTGTAGTGAAACAATTGGGAATAGGCTTCTCATCGAAAGTGGTGTTTTTACTTTAGGAAACCAATGTTAAGCCAACATTGTTTTATGGGGTCGTTGTCTAGTGGAAGGCGCTCGGAAAAACATAGCTAAGAAGCTAAAGCGTGTTCTAAGAGTGGCCCTCATCGACATCTTTGATGCACTAAGGACTACCCAAAAATGACACTTAATGGTAGGTGATTGACGGCGAAAGCTGCAATAATACTATAGCAAATAGGTTTGTAAGGGGCCTCGGGCAGAGTAACACTTAAATTCTCCACTGCTTCGTTTGCACACCTTTTAACTTAGATTACTACATCGCAGAATCTCCTTAACGAGGTCAAAGACGTTGAAAGGGGGTGTAGTGAGCTTTTTCACGATTTGATCGAAGTCAAGAGGGAGAGTGGTTGGTGGAATCTTCTGTTGAGAGTTTTCCTTAAACTCACGCCGACAGCCGAGCGGGTATACTTGCTTTGATTTCGCTGACTATGGGCTTAAAACTAGTTAAGCAATAATGGTCTCATTGGTATACTTTGAAGCTTCTTCCCTATTAGACTCGTATGGGTGGCTGATGACAGCAGAGTCGCTAGAAACTGCAAAGCCGATGAGATGGCTGTCGAGTCGGTTCGCTGAGATCTTCTTGAGTTCTGGCGTTGCACCTCTGGAGGTATAGGTCAAGAAGCGCTAGACAACAACAGAGTGAGCGGTGAACAGTCATTCTCCACAATTATAAGTGTACTGTCTGGACACGATTCAATAGCGTTGTACCTTATTTCTCTATTACCCAGCTTTTTGTAGACTGAGCTAGAAATATTTCGGTAGACACACCTTTGACGAACCTAGCGAAAATTCTGGGATTGTTATTAATCGCCTTACTAATTTTATGGTAAGATCAAAGCGATTCGTCAATCTGTGAGGTGACTCACTTAGAAAATTTGTGGGTAACACAAACATAAAATTTTTGTACAAGTGATTCGTCGATTTTGGATCAAGCCCTAATAAAGAAGAAATTCGATTTTTATGAGGTCAAAATAGCGACAAGTCGTCTCGAAGAACTTTAGTTCCAGTAAGATATAGTAAGAAGAACATTATGCGAAGCAATCTGTATGACTAAATTAAACCTTCTTTCTCTCTTAGCAAAAGCATATCACGTCATCCTATCTAGCTTACCTACTATATTTGAAACACCCTTTACTTTACTTTTAAATTTATAAATAGACACTTAAAAGGCATATATGTATGTGTATGTGAATCACACAAAGTCGAAGAAACATTTCTCAGTTAAATGGGAATATACTTATATAGGCATGTGTCATTGTATTTTTGTTAGCAAAAAATGGCCAAGTGGCGAGTTTTGGTTTCAGTGAAAGCACGGAGAAAGAAGATTTCAAAGGAAGGAAAAAATATAGTCAACATACAGGTACATATTTATGTATAAAATGGCTTTAAAATGCTTGCACTCATTGCGAGAATGCGTTGCTACATATACATACAAATAAATGGATGTTCATATATACTTGTACATATGTAATTGTATATATTAATGTCGAATTAAGCGACTGCCAATGAAAGCATAATTTTCAGACAGCCTAGTCTGAAGAGGACAAATGCAAAATTAAGTAGACACTTCAAATATTAATTTTTGTCTTACCTAAAACATATATGTAACTGTAGATAATGACCGTATGAAAAGGTGTTCTAGGGGGTTCTTCATGAGTTTGTAATACGAGATCATCTAAAGCAGCCCTGAAAGAATTTAATATTATAATATCAATATAACATTGTTCTCATAATTCAAATCTCCATATTTTGGTTTATCAAAAGGTGTTGCTCGGGAAACACAAACTTATTTAGTTTTCCCGTGATGACATGCTCCAAGTCATCATAGGAAAACTAAAAAAGATGCCTATCTTAAGTGTTTTAATAAGCATTATAATATTCGACGTCTAGCAATAATACCTGTAGCCGACAATTAACATAATTTCAGCAACCTGCGCGGTAGGCAAGAAAGAAGACAGATATAACAAGTAGGGAGGGATAAGTGCGAATGCAACCGAACATTTCGTACTCTTGCAACTAGCAAGGACCAAAGACCATGAAATACGTTGAAATGCAGTTAAAAATAAATATTGAAAAATGGCGTGAAAGACAACATTTATTATTAGACGGTACATTAAGCTACCACTGTGAGCGAAAAATAAGACTTTTTAATATAAATTTCGTCAAAATATTTTTTTTTCTAAGTATATATGACTGTTAGTGACATCTATGGCAAATGTTACAACAAAATAATCATTGGTTTTCAGTATACGTTTGTCTTTTTGAAGCACATAAAGTGCATTCATAGATTTGCACGTTGAGTGAAACTCTTCAAAAAAGAAGCTTCATTACGATTTGTGTGCAGCATCAAATTTCTGGTGCCAAAACGTTCAGAATGTTGGAAAAAGGCCACACAAATGGTTTTGATACTAATTATTCAAGGACGTCGTTAACGTGTTAACGAGGTACTACGTCCAGGACGGCTATTAACATCTACTGATGATTAACACGTCAACAGAATAAAGCATTTGGTGCTTGAGAATCGATGATTAACAGTCAGAGATCATACTGGCATCGTTGAAAAATCTGAAAAATCAGTGAAACCATTTTGAAAGATCATTTGGGCCTAAAAAAAGTGAGAGCACGATTGGTTCCAAAATCATTAAATTTTTCAAACGTCTGTGAAACAATGCTTTCCAACTACCTAGATGTCATGAAACGCATTATTACTGACCATGAATTTTGGACCTATGCTTATGACCCTGAAACATACAATTGATCCGCTGAATATCGTGGCAAAGATGAGCAGAAGCCAAAGAAACCACGTCAAAGCGGGCCACCACTTTAACAACTGTTTCGAATTAAATTTATTAATAATTTTTTAATTATAAACAAAGTTTACTCGTAGTAGGATATTATTGGTCGTATACTCAATTAGTTTTATTAGTTTCCCTTTGTTTTCTAGTCGGTCTATAAATTTATTTATAGGTCATATTTAACTAAATAAATAATAAATAATAATAATAGAACTACATTTTAATCGAAGAAGTTAATTTTAATACATTAAGTTGATGAGCAAAACGTCATGTGAAATTAATGATACTGAGGATATAAAATTAAGACTAGATCAACTTCAATCATGCTCAATGGTACGCCATTAATACAAAATATGTTTGTTAGAATACGGATATTATTATATGTAGTATAATATAAAATCACATATTCTGGGCATTAAACTTAGACATTGACTGACAGATAGGATATAAGACCAACCGGAAGTTTTAAAATATTTTATCGGGTATATGAGAGATAAGAGTAGTTTTAACCAGATTTTATCCATTATTGGCATTACTACCAATTATTAACGGAAACTGATGTTTTTGAGTTTCATTAAGGGAAGCCGCTTTAGAAGCTTCAAAAAATAAATTTTTGTTTTTGCTTAAATCCCTTTAAAAATTATTTAAGAATATGACCCCTGAGTTATAGATGGAAATTCGAAATATTGTCGAAGCTAGAGTGGAAATAGTGGCCGAGCGTCTAGCACGTATATAAGCGCTTGGACAGATTTTGACGCGAGATTTCTCGGTTTTTATACTCTCGCAGTAAAGTTGCTAAAGAGAGTATTACAGTTTTGTTCACATAACGGTTGTTTGTAAGTCCTAAAATTAAAAGAGTCAGATATAGGGTTATATATACCAACGTGATCAGGGTGACGATTAGAATTGAAATCCGAATGTCTGTCCGTCCGTCCGTGCAAGCTGTAACTTGAGTAAAAATTGAGATATCATGATGAAACTTGGTACACGTTTTTCTTGGCTCCATAAGAATATTAAGTTCGAAGATGGGCAAAATCGGCCCACTGCCACGCCCACAAAATGGCGGAAACCGAAAACCTATAAAGTGTCATAACTAAGCCATAAATAAAGATATTAAAATGAAATTCGGCACAAACGATCGCCCCCTACTAACTTTTTTGTATATATCTCGAAAACTACTATAGCTATGTCAACCAAACTGTATTGAGTCGTTTCGGTACATAATATTTTCTTAACACCCTGATGACATGTACGTATGTAATATGGGTTAAATCGGTTCACAACCACGCCTTCTTCCTATATGACGCTATTTTGAATTCCATCTGATTCCTTCTCTGTATAATATATCCATTAGGAACCAATGATGATAGCGCAATAAAACTTTACACAAATACGGTATTTGATGCGGGAGTACATATAAAATGTTCGGTGACATCCGAAATTAGCCCTTCCTTACTTGTTTTCTTTTACGATTTTCTTAATTGGCGGGCAGGATCGAAAAAAAATTAAACGTCGTATGGAATTGTGGCAGAATTTATTATCTTTGGCATTCAATTATCTTCTACTTAAAACTAAAAACAACTATGAAAAGTTAAGTTTGAACATATTTTTAAACCAAATAAACTAAAAATTTTTGATCAAAACCCACCTTTTTTTAATTTAAAAAAAAAATTGTAGAATATTACACTATATTGGAATTTTGTTGGTTTAACTAGGAGATAATTTATTAACAAATATGAATCTCTTTGAATTTTTTGTTTCAGATAGAAATTGCAACTTGCATCTTGCCCGCCGTCTGCCATATGCATTTGTATAAAAGATTTCGAATCCAAAAAATTTAAGGATGATGTTTAAATATATAATTCTAAAGCCTAAAAATTTCGCTTTAATCAATTATTTCTTTCCTTCCCAAAAAATCTTCAAAAATATCGATATTTTGAAGCCTCTATACCCCCTTAAGATGAAACACATAAGTTACCATCAACAATATACAAGTATAAAGAGTAAAATCAATCATGATGTTTGAAAAATTCTACACTAATTATATCGCCCGATATGTTTAGTATAAAGTCAGACGACAGCTCGAAAATTTTTCTATTAGGTGTATAGGGGATAAGGGAAATATTGAACCGATATGTAACAGGCAGCTTCAAGCTTTCGTATCATTTCAATGAGAAATCGTCGCTAAAAACGAATCAATTTTAAATCGAAACATTTCGTAGTAAAAAAACAAGGGGTTAAGTTAACCTCTATATCGAAGCTTTAATAGCCTCCATACGAGTTTTTATAACAATTATATGAATGTATAACCAAAAAATGTTTCAATCAACGATTTGTATCCAACGGAAAACATTTTTCCATACATATAGTGATCTGATATTGACGGTTCTAACGTAGCAGCAGCAGCAGATAAGGACGTTGCAAAATTTCGAATCGATATTTTATTAACTGCAGGAATAGTTCGTGTATATACAGACATACAGAAGGACATACGAAAATCGCCTCAACAGGTCTCGCTGGTCATTTTTATATGACGATATATGAGTATTGGTGAAGTATTTTGAATAAATGTTATGAAAAGTAGGGAAGCTCTGCAACATAATAGTGGATTTAAAAAGTTTTACATATTTAAAAACCCTACACGAGCGAAGTAATTAACAACTCAACGATTTATACGCATTATACTATATATATATATTATTTTATGATTTTTATTTTTATATTTTCAATTCAAATACATGCAATTCACCGTACCATTTCTCTTAAATATACATATTTCGATATGTATATTGACTAAAAATCAAAACGATAATTCCCTTAATGTTATATATTATTTTATTTATTATTTACTTAATGTTATATAATGTCAATTATTTATAACTAGAACATAAATTACAATTTTACTAATACTACTACACCTAAAATTGAACTGTTTGTGGGCGCAAAAGGCTGTGTATATATGTGTGTAGAGGTGGAATTTCACATTGAAATACTTAGAACTAAACACATACATATAATTTTACATATGTATATGTGTATTTCACACACATACATATATACAAAGAAACCACTAACTGTATATATTTTCAACCATTTTATTAAAGAACAAGAATGGCGCAACAAACATATTTACAAGAACATTCGTATTTACAAGTTGGGTATATCACATATGGCCGCTTTTATTTACAACGTGAATACCTCATAAGCTATATTTTCATTCTAAATAAGTTGAGAATGCGCACATATCCCTTTACACGAAACATGCTAAAAAAAATCACGGTAAATCACTGGAGAGCCATGTGGCAAGGTGCTGGAGAGTGCAATGTAGGAGTAATTGTACCGTTAAAGCTGTGGAAATATTTCGAATATTTAAGTTTTTTCAAAGCTTCACGGATTTATAACGCTTATTGCACACTTTTGACTAATTGGTGATCAATTTTGGTAAATAGCGGCCGCTTGTCGCAACCATGAAACCATTTTGTTGAAACCAGCATTTCGGAGGCACGCTTTAGAGTAGACTATTTAGCGCCTCGACGGCACTGCCCAATGTCGTGCGATGCGAAGCGCATTGCTCCGTCAGCTGATCCACAGCCGGGAGGGTAAGTAGCTGGCGGCTCATCTTCATCCACAGCGTCCACCAGAAGTTCATCATCCAGATCGAATTCAGTGGGTGTTGAAGACGGTGCTGTGATCAAGTTCGAGCTAGCTGTTGATGACGCTGTCGCCGTCGCTGTTGCTGTTGCTGTTGCCGACGCTGCCGCAGCGGCCGCCACGAACTGCAGTCAGTCGATGAGTATGCTCTTCGAGGAAGCGGTCAGTGTGCTAGCGGCATGCTGTGTTGTCGTTGTGGCCAAACTGTCCGCATAGTAACGCTGTCAAAATACTTTCGCTATGAAGGGCACCTGATCCATCGCAGAGACGGCAGCAGCTGCCGACAGACGCTGATGATGATGATGCATCGGACTTTGGTTGTGGTTGTGCTGGTGATGATGTTGGCCTTGCTGATGCGCCTGCTGTTGTTGTTGGTGCTGGCGAACCGATAACATTTGTGCGGCACTGGTGGAGGCGCTCGTGGAAGTTGCGCTGGCTAGTTGAATGAATGCGGAGCTGCTGGAGTATTCGGCGGTTGCACGAAAGCTACTGCCGGCCACCTGAGGTAAAAGGTGATGCGGCGCATAGGCGCTGGCAGCCGTTGTTGCATTCACAGCTGCTGACTGGTGTGCGTTGGTTAGCGTTTGGTATTGCGGCGTATGCCAAGCGGGATTGCTGCTGTCACCGCCACCACCGCTGGAGAGTGGCGGTGTAGTGACATTGATCGGCGGCGATAAGCTGCCAGCAGAGGAGTCGGGCGTCAATTGGCTGCCGTGCGGTAAGTGCGCGTGGTAGCCGAGATGCGCTTCGCGACGCGTATATTCACGACGCGTATACTCGCGTCGGCGTTCATAGCTTGGTGGCGAGTCCTCGTCGAGCAGATCGCTACCGCCCAACTCATGCAACTTGCGCATATGCTTCTTCAGGTCGAAGTTACGACAGAAGCCTTTGGCGCACACCTTACACGTGTACGGTTTTTTGTCATTGTGTGTGTGCATGTGAAAGGTGAGATTGTAGATTTGGTGGAAAGCCTTGTTGCAGATATTGCATTTGTACGCCTTTTCGCCGCTATGCGTGAGCTTGTGATTCTTGTAGTTGCCCTTCTGGTGGAAACCTTTGCCGCAATATTCGCATACGAATGGCTTGTAACCGGCGTGAATACGTGTGTGCGTGTTTAGCGTAGAGGAGCGATTGAAGGCTTTGCCACAGGTCTGACACTTGTGCGGCTTCTCGGAGGTGTGTATGATTTTGTGGCGACAAAGCGTTGAAGCCTGACGAAAGCCTTTACCGCAAACCTTGCAAACAAATGGACGCGCGCCTGTGTGCACTGGCATGTGACGCGTAAGATTGTAGTGCGCATTGAAGACCTTGCCGCATTCCAGGCATGAGAATGTCTTCTGCTTGCCCGATGTAGAGCCAGGACTGTCATCCATTGAGTTGGGTGACGGCGAACGTAGATGACGTGAGGCTGGTGAGGAAGCGCGCGATGAGTTGTGCTCATGAATCGACGTGGCGGTTTGCGCGGCGGCCGTGGCAGCTGCAGCGCTCGCGTTATGTTTGCGTTTCATACTATGATATACGCCAGAAGCGCTATCGTGCATTTTATGCTGTTGATGTTGTTGCTGATGTTTTTCCAACGTCTGTTGCAGCTGCGGGTGTGCGCTGGCAAGCGCCTGATGGTGTGCATGATGCGCCTGTGCCTGCGCGGCAGCTGCTGCTGCTGCAGCGGCAGCTAAATGATGGCCAGAAGCGCTGAGATTACGCCGCAGTGATTGTGTGTGGAAATTGTTAAGCGACGCGGTGAAGCTGCTCAAATGCGCGGCAGCACCCGGATTGCCAAGTAAAGTCTGTTGCTGAGCGGCAGTGAGCGCTGCATATTGCGCGGCAGCGGCGGCGCACATCAACTGATTGGGCGCATAATATAGCAGCGGATATTGTGACATTAATTCCTGATGGCGCGTATTAACAAACTGCTGCACAGCGGCAACATTGTTCACAGTGTTGGCGGCGACGGCCGCAGCAGCAGCCGCGGCAGAAGTGGCGGAAGATGGCACATACTTTTTGAAAGCGGAATCATAGTTCTCAGCATTTGCGCATTGCTGGCTGCTAGCGCTTGATAATTGCAATTCGGCGCGCTCTAAGTCACACTCATCGCTGGCAACCTCAATGGGACTGCACGAGCGTTCGGAATCTTCGTGCGCATTTATACTTTCACAGTTGGCGCGTTGATCGGGCTCCATAATTTTCGCAATGGAAAATTTGAGCGGACAAGCGCGTGCATTAGGCAGATTCGTGCTGGTGTTTGTTGCGTTCGTGGTATTGTTGCTGCTGACAGGCGTTGCGGCTCGCTGTTGTTCCGCGCCTTGTTCCTTATCGGCGACGCTGCTGTCACTGAGGTGAGCATTGGCTTGCTGTCCGGCGGCCGTTTCCATGGTGGGACTCTTCGATGGCGGCATCACTGCAATAACGCCCGATGGACTACACGGTTGCATGCCACGCGGACTCTGCAAGTAGAGAAAAAGAAGAGAAGTGGGTTTAGTTTATGTATGCTTGGGCGCAACGGGTTAGCAATTACTAAAGGCATACGTTAATACTAATGCGCGCGTTAGTTGCGCTTAAACAATAAAATCAATTTGGTGGAAAACATTTTAAATTTAATTTTTATTAAACGCAGTTTTTTTAAATTGCATATGCGTTTGTCAGTTTCGCTTTTTTCCCTGATATTTGTGGCATGGCTGGCGGCGCGCCGCTGTGCTGCCGCCGTGACTGTTGCCTCAATATAAGTGCACTCAAGCATGACAAATTAGATGCAAAACAAGCGCGGTAGCTCGCCCAATATATGCCACGCCCCCTATAAAAATTGTGGCTTAAGAATAAAGTGCTGTTGTTTGTGTGTGCTTTTCCTTTCAGTTTGTGCAACGCTTAACCACAGCATCATTTACGTTTGCAATTTTCCCGCCGGCAGGATATCAAAACTACACCGCTAGGGGTCTCTGGGCACCGCGCACGTTTTCAGCGCATTTTCGTAATAAATATTTGAGCAAAATTGCTTGAAACAAACAAAGTCAAGCACATTTGCATACAACAAAGTCAAATAAAAACAACACGAATTCACTTTCGCACTTCGCCGCCCATCAATCGCTGTCGAACCCTTTTAGCGCGATTGCCCGGCTATTGATGTTCGCTATATGTACTAGTATGGTACAATATATAGCTTTACACTGGCGCTGAGCTTTGTGTTAATTGTACGCTTACGCGCTTGTCGCTTGACTGCGTCTTGACAATCAATCCTGGCGATTGATGTGACTCGTTCCGCGCTGCTGCCACAAATCAAACAAAGTTTTAAGTTTAAACAAAACCATATTTGGTTTGTAAAGCTTTTTCATGCGTTTTACATACAATATTGTTGTTGTTACTTGTAGTAAATGATTATATTTACTCTACTCGCTTATTGGCAGCAGACCTCAATGACTCCGGAGCATATGGTCTGAGCGCACAGGGACGCATTATGATTTGCTTGCAAGCGCTTTGGCTTGGTCTAAGTTTTCTAAAAGATATACTATGTATGGGCTAAATTTTCTTATAACGGTACTATTTTATATTAATTTCGCTTAAAATTTTTTTTTACTATTTTTTATATCTTGAAACAATGAAATTTGTGAAGTTTACGGAGACGATGCTGTATTAGTTCGTGTAGCACTACAGTGGCTCGCTGGTTTCCGTTCTCAAAATTTTGAAAAGGCGCACCTCGGTCGACCTATCATTGAAAAAATCGATGAAATTATGGAAAATATTGACCAGGACCGTCACATAAGCAGCCATGACATCGTTAAGGAACTTAAAATTCATCATCAAACGGTTTTGAATCTTTTAAAAAAGGCTGGCTACAATAAGAAGCTCGATGTTTGTTAACCGAACGCATTGTCTGTGTAAAATTTAGTGGACCGAATTAACATCTGAGATTCTTTGCTGAAACGAAATGAAATCGAACCGTTTCGAAAGCGGAAGGTAACCAGAGACGAAAAGTGGATCAAATACGACAATAATGTGGGAAAACGATCATGGCCCATGCGTGGTGAATATCAACAAATGGTCGCAAAGCCAGGATTGACGCCTCGAAAGGTTATGCTGAGTGTTTGGTGGGATTGGAAAGGAATCATCCACTATGAGCTAGTCCAGCCTGGTCGAACGATTGATTCTACATTTTACTGTCAACAACTGATGAGATTGAAGCAAGCAATCGAAAAAAGATGGCCAGAAATGATCAACAGAAAGGGTTTCCTCTTCCATCAGGACAACGCTAGAAAACACACATCATTGATGACTCGGCAAAAACTGGGACTTGGCTTGGCTGGGGAGTTTTGATGCATCCATCTTATAGCTCTGACCTTGCACCGTCGTTTCGGTCTATGCAGATCACCGTTAATGGAGTAAAGTTGGATTCAAGAGAAGCCTGTGAAGATTACTTGTCGCAGCTTTTCGTCGAGAAAAATGAAATAATGTCTCAAGCGGAAAAATGGCAAATTTGGTCAACCAAATGGTATATATTTGGTTCATGGTGAAGTTTGATTAAAAATACGAAATATATACTTTTCAATCCAATACTTTTGCGTTTTTTTCTTTACTCTTTCTCAGGCTTGTGCTGTTTGCCCCAACACACTCGCACCAAATCAATGAAAGCTGCTAACGCATAAGCATTTTCTATGCATATTATTATTATATATTTAATATGTTTATTTCTTTTATGCCTTCAAAAGCCGCACTTTATTTGAAAGCCCCTGCCTCCTGGTTGCAATCTTCACACTTCACTGCAAGTGTTGAAGTTCACTTTCTACTTTTTCCACTTGAGTCGCCAAATTTTGTTGTTGTGCATTGAAAAGTTTGCTGAAGAGCCGCCGCACAGCGCATACAACCAGACTTTGTATGTATGTGTGTATGTACATATATATTTTACATGACCGTCAATTGTAATGTGCAACATCCGTTGCGGCTGCTGTGGCTTACAGTTGACTTAACAAGCTTTACTTCCTACTAGCAATATGCTGGAAGTTTAAGCACATACTAAGTAGGTATATGTACATATATGGTACATACACGTACATACTTGTATGTGTATATGTATTGGTGTGCGTGTGTGCGCCACCATCTTTGCTAGGCTCGTTTTAATTAACTCGATTTCTCACTTGAGTGGGTCAATTTCTTTCAGCAATTCAACGCAAGTTAAGTTAAGCGACGCACACACACACACACACACATATATATATATATATATATATATATATATATACTGTAACTCTTAACGAGTGCATGCGTGTTCTATTGCAGCGCTTAGATGTATTAATATTTATACGCCTTTAACACCATTTTAAATTGATTAATTGTTTAAATTGGCAGGCGCTGAAAATTGGTACTCAAAGTAATTTATGATTTTCATAAATTTCGAAAACTTAACCGTTATGCTGCCGTATATGCGCATACATATGTATAATTGTATGTAAATTGGTTGGCTGTAAATTGCTTGCGTAGAAAATTAAGGCAATTTAGTTGTTGTGCAACTATTTAGGTACTCAGGCATATAAATTCATTTATATACCACATGTTTTTGGAAGTTTTAATAAACAAAAATTTCAAAAATCTAAATATCATTAGAACTGCATTAGGCTTGTATTTCAAAAATCTGATAAGGTTAAAAATTTCACTCACAGGACTTACATGGATAATTAGCCATAATTTGCAATAAATTTAGAAAAAACGTGAAGCTTATAAAAAGACTTGAATTGGAACTGCCTATTCTATATCAACTTAACTCGTTAAACTGATCATTTCCACGTTTTAATGGGACTCTGACGTTTCCTTCTGGTTGTTACAAAAATCGTAGTTAACTTAAGGGGAGCATGGGTTTACGGGTTTCTAAAAATCAATTATTTTTATTTTCTTAAAAAATTCTTCAACACCTCTAGAATATTGTCCTAAGTTTTCAAGTTGATCCTAGTAATAGTTTCGGAGACAAAGCCTTCAGAACTTGTATGCACGAGGTTAACTAGGCTAAGTGACCCGTCTTTAAACGCGTTTTTTTCCAAATTGTGTTTTTGAAGTCGGTGGCAAAAAGAATATTTATTTTCGATTAAAAATATTTCTCTAAAATGTTTATTGTTTTTGTAAAATTTTTCAGCTTTTTCCTTTGTCCAAGTTCAAAGTAAAGGTTTTACGAAGTAATTCTTACGAGGAAACCCATCTAATAAAAAATATTTTTCTTTACAATTGTTTTTTTTTTTAATAAAAAACGATTGCTTAAAACTTTTATAAAGAATTTAAATTATGTTCAAATGCCTTCGGAAAATGTTTATTTGACTAAAATCGAATTATATTGATACTATGGGAAGAAGTTTTGCTTGTTCCGACGGCAGCCAATCAAACTACTATGATGTAACTAAGAACTAAGTAAGAATGATAAAATAGAAACAAATTCTAAAATATCGTAAGTTCAAAAAAGATTAGTTAAAGTTTTGAAGTAGATACTATTAATATCTTATATAAAGCTTGTGTCAATACAGTAGATATATTGCAGCCTAAACAACAAAAAAAATCTGAAATAGCCTTTTTTATACTAGGAGCAAGCTTCGACCTACTCCTGACCTACTCCCATCTCATGTCTCTCCCATGGGACCAATGGACAAAGTATTACTTCATGAGAAATAGACATCGGAATGAATGTACCGAACTTTTCTACAGTGCTTTTGCTCAACATATAATTTTAATAAATATATAATACCAAGTTAGAAATCTGATGAATTTGTTAAGTTTTTAAAAGTTCGAAATGAGTTGTTAAGTTTGCAAGCCATATACCGGAAAAAGTCAAAATTTTACGAAACAGTTGAGAAAACACTACATATTGTTTCAACAGTATGCTTGTTCGTTGCTAGCGTCGGTATACTTTCGCTTTAAGTTAGTGTTATACGTTAAGTTTGTGATAAATTCTGATATTCGGTTTTTTTTGGGTATATTCACTTTAAAATCTGACAACTTGATTATAAATTAACTGGAAATAGTTTCAACAGGGCCCATATAGATAACATATAGACTTTTTGAAACAAAAAAGCCTTAAAGAAAGTCATTTGTTCCAATTTAATATAAATTTGTAGCAACAAAAAGTAAAAAACTCTTGATATTACATGCATATTTTTACCTAAAATGCAAAACAACGTATATCCAGAAAAATCAAAATTGAGCTTATTATTGCTTACGATTCACTACATCTTATTATATATTATACATATATACACGCATACAATTTTAAGCTTCTGCTAACAGATATATCGAATACATAGCCATTTTATAACCAAAACTCAAGTTTTGTTTCAATGTGAGTGGTTTCGATTATAACGTTTTTCCTACGCCTGTGAACTTATGCAAATTGATGTTAGGTTGTTTTGCGTGTTAGGTCACGATATATATTTATATATACATTATTACTAAAGCTAATCAGTTTGATTGCTAGATATTTTGAAATTGTGTCGAAACTGCGAAATAGAAGCTGAAGTTTCTGTAAAGCTAAGCACCACATTACAAGTCAGTATTTCACTTGTCAACAAGTACTTTGCTTGGCTACAATCATTCAAAATTGTTGTTGAAGCCGCGAGGCCTCAAATTCTAACAATTTAGGTTCAAAAAAGTATTAAAAGAAGATTTCGAAAGTTGGTTCGCATACCGAAGGCAATATAAAGACACAGAACAAATTACTGACATATAAGAACGACTACCAAAAATCGAACACAACGAATGGCGTTTCTAAGATTTTTAATTAAATATATTTATTTTTATAAAATTTAAAATTTTTTTAACAATTCTCCAAAATTTTAATCCAAAAAACATTAACATTTTCTAGCATTTCCAAATGTTATTTGAAAGTATGCTTAAATTTTGCGAAAATTTTTTATAAAAAAATAATTAAAGAAAATACGTACAAAATAAACCATATTTAGCGGCTGCCTTGTTGTAGTTGCTGCTTGTTGTTGCCAAACACTTCAAACTTGTTGCAAAATTGTTAAGAAAAAGTTCTTTCTTTTATTATATATTAATTTAAAATTCTTCGAAATTTCAGTTCTTTTTTTTGAATTCAAAGCTTTGCGGCGCTTTATTACTTTTTCGCTATGTAAATGAACTTGTCCACTAAAAACACTTTAAGTTTCTTTTGTAATATTTTTTTTTCACCAAAACACGCAAATAATTTTTCAGTGTTCTCTCTTATGCGCTTTCAAAAAGTGACGAGCAAAACTGCACGAATGACAAAAAGACGTAAAACGATGAACGCGTAAAATGGAACGTCATCACACAGCCGACGACCGTAACGAAATGAAGCGAAACGGGCAAGTGTGTCCTTAGAAAAATGCCACAAGGAGCGTGCGACGACAAGAAGCCAACGCCAAGAGGGTAATAATGTCTATGCGCTGTGGTGGCGCTGCTGGTGGTTGATGGCAATTGGAATACAAAAATAAACAAGACACAAAAACAACAACAACAGCATCAGTATTGTAGTGAGTAAACAACAACAACAACAACAATGGTAGACGCAATAAGAATAACAAGCATCACACAAAAGCACAAGCAATTGGACTGTGAAAGGAGCAAAAATTGACGAAAGAGAGCACAAGGATGCACAGCGCGCTGCTTTAGTGAGTGTATGTGTGTGTGTGTGTAAGGATATGCACAACGGCGTTTGTGTACTCAGGTAAGCATTTTATGTGGGCAGCAGATGAGTTCACTGCCGCTGATAAACTACCCTTAAAAAATTGCTTGCGCTCAACAAAAAACTGTAAGAGTGAAAGAGATGAGAGAGCAAACAGCGAACAGCGAAAAGGACCATGCTTCGCTGGTTATTTGCATGACATTTGTTCTGTATTTAAGGATTAACTGCCTCAATGGCTGCGTAGTTGCGCAGAGGCACACAAATGGGTGGGGAGAGAGGCAGTATGTGACTGCGAGAGAGCAAGTCGAAGTGAGTATACATGAGCGCAAATGCAACGAGATGCCTTAATGATGTTGTTGATTAAGTTAAAACAAAGAACATGCTTATTGAGTTGAAAATTTTGTTGTAATAATGTTGTTCCTAATGAACTGCTGTGTTGCCAGATTGTGTTTGCACTCAAGTTCGTCGCAATATAATGAAGTTCGGACGCTTAAAATGCACACACATTACTAAGTTTCTTAAATTGACCAGAGAGAGAGAGAGGGAGAAAGAGAGTGTTTTTGAGGTGTGAAGACAGCGCGAGTGCGGGGCGTGGAGGGGCACAAACGCTGAGACAACATTGAGGGTGCACAAAATGTCGAATTGGAATGAAGTGTGCATACACTTTGAAATCCCGCCCATAAAATATTTATAAAGTCACAAACACACACACTCACATACAAAGGCGGCGACATAAGCGAATGACGGTAAATTGCGCACTGCACAGCTGTAGCATGTTTGCTCGAGTGCTTAGTTGTTGCGCTTGTTGTTGTTATGGCTGCTATTTTTTGTGTGTTGACTAAAAAGACAGCAGAACTCGGCGGCAACCGAGCATATTGCTTCCCATTTATTAAACATAAACTCCTACACGGCACGTACATATGTACATATATATTATAAGCCACAATCAACAGCAGCTACACGGATACAGTAGATGTAGGTAACCCTGTCAAGTTGTGTGGGCCCAAACCCTTGCATAAATATATATGGGAAAAATATGGCAGCTGCTTGGCAGTTCACCCTTTGCCCAACACTTGATTAGGCGCAGCGGAGTTGATTTTTAGGCAGCTGCCGAGCAGCAAGCGTCTCCTACACAACTCTTTTGCTCCTACCATCATACCTTATATGTATATTTATGTATGTATGTATGTATGAGGGCACGCTCGCCTTTTGCGCTGTAACCACCTACCATTGCATGTATGCGGAGACACTTTCATTAGTGCTATAGTAAATAATAAATAGTATATACCTCTACAACAACATATACACACACACCAGCGCTCTTAGCTTAGCTCTCATTTCATTGCTCGTCCTTTTTGCTTGCCATTGTGCGCCAAGTGGCTATGGCTGTAGACGACGGCGCGCTGTTTTAGCATTCCCTGTGTATAGTATATGGTAGCTGCCCACTTGATTGCGCTTCTCAGCTTTTGCCGTCGTGGCTAGCTTGGCTGTTGAAATGGCGTCACCTTAGGCTACTTTCGTTTTTTTTTTTTTTTATTATTTAAAACTTTTTTTTTATTTTCTCTCCTTTGCTGACGACGCCATAGCTGCCTTTTTTAACAGCAGCCAGAGTTCGCTGTTGAGTCGCCGCTAAGCTTGCGCTTGAATGTGACTTGCTCCGTTAGGAGGTTAACTCGGGCGTCAGATATTGTAGAAAAATGATTTTTGACACAAGTTTTTGATTCTTCTTTTTTAACGTTTCTTTTTTTGTCTTTTTACAAAAGGACTCTTTAGGAGTTTTCAAGCAAGAAACAATAAACAAACATTTTTACTTCCATAAAACGGAATATTAATGGGATATTTGGAGAAGTTATGGCAGAAGCTGTTATTACGATCGGCGTAGCAAATGCCTCAGACATCGCGGCATAAAGGCAGCTTATTTTCGTGCTGTTAGAAACGATGGACGGAGGATGCAGGCATGTGTAGTAGTCCACGCAAGTGAGGAAACTTCTTTGAGCTCCCTTCACTTTCGAGTGGGCAGGAACGATTATTTTACGTTACGGCTCAAGCAGCTCAAGACTTCCGGTCTTAGACCAAGTATCCTCTGGGTAGCCAAAGAACATCCATTTGAAGGGTTTGGTCTTAATTCAAGTAGCCAGGAAGAGTGTTCGATGTACTCAAATCACCGTCGGGTTAATTTTTGCTCAAAATTTATTAGCCTCACTCCGAAAGATACCAAAATTTAGTTGAATTTTAATCTAGATGGGGTTACCGTTAGTTAAAAATAGTTCAATTTTGTTAGGCACCAACCGATTTCACGAAACTGATAAAATGATACGTAGCGATGAACAGGGGAAAAAATTAAGCGAAATTGTTCGATCAATTTGTGTTCCCTCTGAACAATTTGTTTGGCAATTGTAGCGTTGGCTTGGACGTAACAAGGGGTTAATATCGACCGATCAGTTTGCATGTCAGCTATATCCTATAGTGGTCAGATATATGTACGAAGTAATGACAATATTCTGTTCTTTAGGCAAGTGTTCCAGAAGACCGCAATTTGTCAATTCCAAGGCGTTCTCAAGAGTTGGTACAGTCTCAAGCCACAACCTGGTGGAGTTTGAGAAAAGATTTGGGCACCGTTAACGTCGTAAATTTGCCGATTTTGCCTTAGAACAACTAGAAAACGATAATGATTTTTTTTAAGAAAAGCATTTTCTTCAATGAAGCTCATATTCATCTGTGTAGTGCGGTAAATAAATAAAACTGTCGATTCTGGTGCAAAGAAGCTCCACAAATTATTCAAGAACAATCATTACATTCACCTAAATTGCCAGTTTGGTGTGGTTTTTGGTCTGGTGGAACTATCAGATCCGTACTTGTTTCGAAATGAAGCTGGTAATGCCGTTACTGCCAATGGAAGGCGGTATAGTTTGGAGATTATTTCAAGAAATTGTGACATTGAATGGCCCCAATAAGTTGTGGTTTAACACCCTTAGACTACTTCTTGTGTGGTTATTTGATGTCATTGATCTTTAACAATAAACCAGACTCTTTTTAAGCCTTAGAAATCAATATTGAACGAGCTATTCATGACATACGTCTTCATTTAGTGAAAAAAGTATTCGACGATTGAGTTCATCAAATTCGTTCTGCAAAAAAAAGTTGTCGAGGAAATTTGATTGATTAGAAATCTGATTGGAAAACCATGTAATGGAAGCCCTTAACTTAATTTTAGGGTACAAAAAAATTCCAATATCAGAAATCTTAGCACATAAAATGATAGAGGTAGTTTTCAAAAAAAGGGCACAATTTATTTCTCGCTATATTTTTTAATTTTTATTTACTTTTTCAAAAATACAAAAGTGCGAATAAGACGGTTTGCTGTGATTTAGAGCAGGCGGCGCTACATTTTTGCTAAGGAAAGTACCTGATTCACGAGGACTCGATGTCTGATTTTATTTTCAGTTAACTGAAAAAATGTATCAGCATTACATCGGCAATGAGTGCACTTTCTAATTGTTAAAAAACCATATTATTAAGATGAAATACCTGCGATCTACTGAGTTTCACATTGGGAAGATTTGCATATCGTTCCCTAATTGTAACAGATCATCCAATCATGAGTGGCGTTAACTTAATTTACATTGATATTTGCTATTCAAATGTGTTATTTAAGCAAATTGTTTATTTAGTAGCATTGTGCCATTACTAAGCTTCAATTTACAAATAAAATTATGTGTAAACACATATAACTATTTATATATACAAGTATTTATGCATACATATATTTACAAAAAATTACATTGAGTTGTCACTTTGCCTTGTCACTTTTAATGTAGACATAACCTTTAGAACAACTGACAGTCGTGAAACTGAAATGACTGTTCTAGTGACTGTCAAACGGTTTGTTTTCGATTTAAAAATTATCGAAAATTTATATAGTAGATCAATTTTCTTCCTTGGATATGTATCTCTTATTTTTCTAATGTAAAAGTAATTCTGACAACAAAAAGTGTTTTGATCAAAGTTACCAAGACTCTATGAAGTCGAAGCAATTATTAAAAATTCCTAAAATCCGGAACAGTATGTAGTGAACTTCAATTCGCTTGGTTGATGCCGATGTTCTTTGGATCTGGTTACTCAAATACTTTTCCCTGTTCTCAGAACTCGAAAGAATGCTTGTTAGAATTAAATCGCCTTGGCCTATTTTACGCATTAATTTTTTTAAATACTATTTCAAGAGTACACAAAATAAGGTTACGGTGAACTAGGTTAAGTAATGGGCCAATACCATATCTTATGAGGCCACGAATAATCCCACTTGGACAGCTAGAGACACCAGTCCGTGGTTATGCCCCTAACCCCTAGGTAAGAATAAAAAAAATCGCATATCGACAAAACGCCCAGAGCCTGCCACAAATTTATTGAGGAGGTTCCAAAAGCTTCAAACCTACTGTGGCGAAGGTTGGAAGTATCTAGAAATTACCACTTCATCTTTCTCACTGAAACTTTGACAAGTTGCGTCCTTCAGAATATTTAAACTCTCTAGGAGTGTCCAGTTAGGAAAATAGTGCCTTTTTTGCAAACTCATCGGCTTTGCAATTGCCGCTGATTCCGCTGTGGCCAGGCATTCAGATAGGTGTAATATAGAAGTAGTTTGATGACACCACCAGTTAGGACATGTACTCTTGGACATTGAGCTCACAAACAAGACTTGATTTAGCAACAAGGAATACTATTTGAGGGTTGGCGTGAATTTATTCGTAAAAAGAGGCCGGAATTATAGACCGACAACTCTTGGTTTTTGCACTAGGACAAAGCACGGTGGCATATTGCATAAATTTTTCGTGACTTTTTTGCCAAATTTTCAACCAATATCGTGCCGTGTTCACCTGATTTAGTTCCATGCGACTTCTGGCTATTCAGTAAACTTAAACGACCGCTCCGCGAAAAGTGAGTCTTTGAAGAAGATTAATCCGGAAATTGACTTTAAGAACTGTTTCGAGGATTGGAAAGGACGTTGCCAGTAGTTTATTGGGGCCAATGGGGATTATTTTGAAGGGGACGACAGAGGATTTGAAGAATAAATAAAGAATTTTGAAATTATAAACAGGGTCTTAATATTTTTTGCTCATAATAGTATATCGCATTGAATTGTATATTCAGTATCACAGGGTTATCACCTTTTTTCCATACATTTAGATTAGCGTTGAAATAATCCTGTGAATGAAGCGCACTTTAAATGACTGAATGAAGTTTAAACGTTGTTTGTGTGTATGTATACACGTATATAATTATAATATAAGTGGGTTTTCATGAAAATACACATATATGTATATGTATGAAATGGCAGGATATTTGCTAATACGGTATGTCCTTTTCTATGAAAACGTTAGGTTCCAGCAAGCTTCCGTGTATATTTGCTTTAGTAAGCAGTAGTATACACAAAGCTTTTGTGAGGCACTTATATGCATGCACTCATATAAATATGTACATTTATAAATATACCACTAGAAAGTATATAGCCAGATACATATTTATATATACTCGTATATACATTTGTATGCGTTTGAATTTACAATTGTGTATGCATTCATCAGTGGTTCTAATTTGCGTTTGAGTACACAGAACAACACACATACGCACATATGTTGACATATAGCATTTAGCAATTACATACACACATACATATGTATGTATGTGTGCGCATAACTCGTTTGTATAATCCTTTTGTGCTTTTGACTACAACAAAATGACGCGCAAATGGCAACGAACTGGACATCAAATGTTGCAAGCAACCAAATGCCAGTCACTGTTTGCTCGGTTTATACACAACAACAACAACAATGATATTAGCAAAACACTTTGCAGCAAAACAACAACAACAGCATATCGTTTTAATGCTTTAATGACATGACTATTTCGTAGATGAGTAGATCTGTGTCTAAACACACGCATATAAATTTATATACATATGCATATACATACAATATGTATGTACATACAATATGTATATGCATGTAAGTAAATGCACTGGCGCTCTTGAATGTTTTTTGCCACTTTTTAACAACTATGAAAATGAAAAATGAACAGTTCACTTTTTATGCAAATTGGCATGACTTTTTGCCAGCCATTAAAAATGGCATGCCAATGTAAATGATATACATATGTATGTATATGTACATTTGTATATGCATGGAAGAAGATGGTTGGCTAAAAGTATATATTTAGTATGCAAGTATATTAGTTCTGATTTCTCCAGACGTAGTGAACGAGGGCCAGACGAAATATCTCCTAGCATCAGGCAAACAGTCGTCGGATTCTCGTCTTGACTCTCACGTCCATGTTGACAGTCTTAACTTCGAAGTTGTAGATTGTCTATCATGGAACTACCATTAACACTAACAACAACGGCAAGCTCCGAAATCCAACGCAGAATAACACTTGCTAACAGGTGCTACTTCGGACTGAGTTGGCAATTGACAAGTAAAGTCCTCTCTCGAAGAACGAAGACCAACAAAACTTTACAATTCACTCATCATCCTCGTTCTCCTATGTGGTGCAGATACATGGACGAAGACAAGATCTGATGAGTTGGCGTTACGAGTTTTCGAGAGAAGGGTGCTGCGGAAGATTTATGGCTTTTTGCGCATAGGCATCGTCGAATACCGCAATCGATGCAATGATGAGCTTTACGAGATATACGACCACATTGACATAGTTCTGCGAATTAAGAGACAGTGGTCATGTCGGGGGAGGCAGGGGAAAAAGAAGAAGATATCCACTTCATTGGAAAGACACGGTGTATAAGGACCTGGCTATACTTGGAATATCCAATTGGCGCCAAGCAGCGAAAAGAAGGAGTGACTTGCGCGCTGTTGTACACTCGGCTCTGCTCTTCGTCTAATGGAATCCCAGCGACCATATATTGTTGCTAAATATAAAGCCAAAACGGGCCCAGGGTTCTGCTATACCGAATTATGGGATCCACGCTGAATTGCAGAAAAACGCTGCTAGTTCTTTTACATATAGCAGCTCACGACTTCCGCTAATAGACCAAGCGAAAGAACATCCGTTTGAAGGCGAGCTAAAGTGAGAAGGCGAAACATCACAGGGTTGTGCTCTCCGTTCCCACGACAGTCGGGTCTACGAAAACCGGAACGGACCCGGATTTTTATCCGGCCAAGGACTGTCAACTCGGCAGAATTCTGCCGTTACAACAACAACAACAACAACAGGGTTGTGCTCTGTGTCCCCCGCTACGTAAACAAAACGCAAACAGTGAAAAATAACAATCAAGCTCGGAAAAGAGACCCCCTTCTGATGAGGAACATGGCGAACGAATTTTTTATAGCTTAGAAAGGTATAAAAATATCCTTATCTTGAGTTTGATAAGCACAGGTTTACCTGGTCCAATGGAAAGGACGTGTGTATATACAAAAACTAGTTTGTTAGCTTATTTTTCCCCGAGGAGTGGCTCTTTTCTCGAAACCGGCTACTATAGAATATAACATATCTGTCAAACAAACTGATCGAGCAAAAGAATAATTTGTATGGAAGGATATCTTCAAGAAATTTGGCATGGATTATTGTCGAAGTCAACAGTACAATCTCGGAATATACATATATTATCCAATCACCAATAGATAATTTGATATCGGTGTGGCAAAATATTTTTTGAAAAAGCTTCAATTGATCATATGTGGGCTGCCATTTATGCTTATTGATTTAGCAACCGAGGTAATGCCAATACCTCATAACTTTATCATAAGGTTTGACATGCATATTTAGAATGTTTTGACATAAGAGCGTTATTTATGTTGCTTACAGTAACTTAAAATATTTATATCGACGAAAAAATTTAATAATTGCATCTAAGATCGCGAAAATTTTTGCGCCATTCTACAAGGAGTTCATGAAACCTAATCAAGGACGAGTGTTTTTCGATGAAATAATAAATTGGATAGAGTTCATAAATCACTCTAAGACGAATTTCGTTAACAGTTAAGTTTTTGTTTCGGATTCTATCTAGCAATTCACAGTTCGTCAACTACTCAAAAACTTTTCATTCGCGGATCCATGTTTTCTCTCGACAGCCAGTTTTCTAACCAAAAAATTCAAAGCAGTTTACAATTTGGTTACAAAAGCAGCCCAACAAATGGAAGAAATTGCTCCGAATCGACCCTTAGCTCAAGAAATGTACAAATATTAGTTTGTCAAAAAAGTCTTGCGGTATTTCGCTACTTGGCGCTGGGAGCGGGTGTATGAATTAGCCCCCACTGAATTAAACCCCACCGGGCAAAATGAATTAACCCCCACCAATTTCTCAGTGAATCTTTCCCCACCAAAAATGACGGAATTACCACGAAAAAAAATGCATTAAACCCCACGAAAATGACTTTAGCCCAACTTTAATTCATTTTTAATTTATTTTGCTTGCTTTAAACTTCAAGTTTTTAAATCAAAATTTTAACAAAAATTCAATTATACATATGTATGTATGTAATATTTAAAAAGAAAAAGGTAAAGAGTTAAATGAAAATATGAAAATGTGAGAAAAAGAAAATAATTAAATAAAAATATGTAAATATTCGTCAACATCTTGACGACAAAAAGGGCATTTAAATTTATTAAAATTGTTTGCCGGGTGTATGAATTAGCCCCCACTGAACTAATATTTATTATATGATTATTTACAAAATTATGGTTTCTCCTTTTACGAAACGTACACCGTGATTTTGACCTTTGGTAAAAGAAAAAATCTTTGACAATTCAATCTTAATAGAGTGATTATTAAAAACAGTTCTGCGTATTCTGCATAAAAATGAATATAGAAAAATTGAAACAAATAGAGAATAATCGTATAAACGCAAGAAAGATCTTACTAAATAAAAGCGATACTATAAACTTTTCTCATGTTGCTTGATTTATAATTGGTTCTTTTTTTGGAAAAAAAAGAGTTATGAGGCGCAATTAATAGTTTGTGTTTCTGCTTTCGTTAATGGAATCAGTGAGTCGCAACTCTTTCAACTAATAAGATGGATACCGTTCACAAAAGCTCACTACAAGAAAATATCGGATTTACTCTTATGGCTTGAAAATTCTCCAAACGCTCACAAGTACTATAGCTATAATGTTATACTTAATCAAATAGTTTTTTGTAAAGGAGACTTACGAAAATATGGAGAAAGAAAGCAAAGAAATTAAATAAAATTTGAAAAGTATTATATTTTTACGTTGCTAACTGTTTGTTTTATTTTTATAAAAGATCACGGAATTAAAATGAATTAAGCCCCACGAAAATGCTTTTATCCCAACCAATCAAAATGAATTAAGCCCCTCCAAACGTGGGGGTTCTTACATGACAGAATCCCCACCAAAAAAAAAAAAAAGAACTAATCCCCACAAAAATGACTTTAGCCCCACCTTCCGCCATTTTTAATTTTGTTGTAAAATTGGTGGGGCTTAAGTCATTTTGCCCGGTGGGGATTAATTCAGGGGGGGCTAATTCATACACCCGCTGGGAGCGCGTAGTTCTACTTTTATTCGTCGCATCGGGTCATGCTATACCTTTTGGGAAAGCTCATTTCACGCGCTAACACGTGATTGATTGATTGTCGTTTTTTTTAAGTCGTTCGTGAGTTATAGCGTCGCAAACATGGAGCAAAATAAAGAGAAAATAAGGCATATTTTACAGTACTACTACGATAAAGGCAAGACTGCATCTCAAGCCGCCAATAAAATTTTGTGTAGTTTATGGACCCGATACAGTTTCTATTTCCACCGCACAACGATGGTTTCAACGTTTTCGTTCTGGTGTAGAGGTGGACGAAGATGCGCCACGCTCCGGGCCTGTCGTCGAAAATTGCGATAAAATCGCTGAATTGGCCGAAAGAGACCGACATAGTAGCAGCCGTAGCATCGGTCAAGAGCTGGGCATGAGACATCAAAAAAAAATTTTATGAACAATTGAAAATTCAATAAAAATACCGCAAGACTTTTTTGACAACCTAATATTAGGTGCGCAACTAAGTGTTCGGTGTTTTTGTTTTTTTTTTTTTAATGAAAATTCAATTTTATTGTAAGGAAATCGTTACAAATGAATTATTCTATGTATTTCTTATCGCCAGTCACAATTTTTTCCTATCTTTCTGGCAAAGATCAAACACCATTACGCTTCATCTTACTTATCTTGTGATGCTATCCAAGAGTGAAGCCATTTTGCAAAGTCGTCTTGCGCGTGGAACTGTCGAAATCGAAACCAATTACAACATGTTGTTTTGCTAGGGTCAGTACCTCTGTAAACTTTCTGGAGTTCCCGATTTGCTTCAGCCGCCGATTTCTGTGACTCAAAGAAGAAAACACTATAGCAAACAACACTATCCGACAAAGTTGTGCTTCAGCCGCTGATTTCTATGACTGAAAGTAGAAAATCAACACTCTCCGCAAAAGAAAAAGAGCATTATTTCACATGCATGAGAAATAGTTATTGAATACTGGATGAAATCGGTGTTCCACGATCAGCTTGCTGTTATAATTGTAGGTAGTTAAAAAGCAATCGTAATAATATTTAAATGAAGAGGAGTAGAAGGTTACTCAAATAAAAAAAGTATACAATATATACCAAATATACCTAAAAAGTACTACTATTCACCTTAGTTTTCAAAAAAGTAGCATGCAAATCCACGCCTTAAGCAATTTGCAAAACGAAATCCCACTAATACTTCGGTATGAGCTGAGTAAAATGAAAATTAATTGCAATCACCGCACGAAGAACAATAAAGAGCTCTACTAATTAGTGGGTGTTAGAGAGAGTTAACCTCTTAATGAACTAATTAACTAAAGATTAAGGAATTATGCAGACGAACAAAGCGATGACAATAAAACGGAAAGAGAACTGGACGGATGGAATGCAGAACAGCGACAAAAAAAAAAAATAAAGGAAAATGTGGAATAAGAAACCTACCACGATAGGATGTGAGGTATGTATAATAGGGGCATGTATGTGTGTGTGAATGGGAGTGCAAACTTTTTTGGCGATCAGATAAGGTAAAATTAAATTTCAAGGCGGTTAATCTATTTAAATGCACTAAATAGTTCAGGACAATAAAAACGTACCAACACAGCCAAACATAGGTATGGATAGATTGTGAGTGTTTGTGTGTGTGTGTTTTAGTGTGGAATTGAATAGTTGCATGCACGAATGCGCAGATTTACGGCTAGAAAGGATCTACAAGCGCACAAATCGCACAAATCGCACCGAATGCACCGGAATGCGGCTGTCACTACAACAAAAGCAAACATACGACTAATTGCGCGCAGAAATCACAGCTAAAATGCGAAAGTGTATGCGAATATTTGGTGCAGTCGGACGAATAATGGTGCACTTGGACAATGCGAGCGGCTGAATGGTGGCTAGAAGAAAGAGTAGTGTTTTGAAGACACTGCGAAAATTGCTGTATGGTGTATGTGTATGTACGTACATGTATGTAGGTGCAATAGCGATGACAACAACAGACATAGCAGCGCACAAATCCGATTGTGTGGAGCGAGACAAGCATTAGCCGCTTAAGAGTGCCGCTTTTGTGATAGAAATTTTATAAATGTATGTGTGTATGCATGTATAGTATGTGTTGATGTGCGTGCGTTTGGCGGCAAATTTTCAAAAACCAACAAAATAATTGAAAAAGCATAAATATCTAACTTGTCGAACATCCCTTAAGCTGGTAATACCTTAAACCTTTTGAACTTTACAAGCGAAAGGAGGTTAGCAAAATATTTTCATAAACCTGTACGCACAATAAAATAGATAAACAAAACGCACAAATAAATGTAGTGGATATTATACAGTTATTATACATACATATGTTTGCATGTACTATATGTAAGGACAAGTATACATATGAATGGTTGGACGGTTGGACAATTCAATAGGAAAATAAGTTAACAGCGGCTGCATCGAAGTTATATACCCTTCATGGGTGCATTTCCTTTAAGATAATATCTTATAAAAAGTGTTATCTTGATTTTGATCGGTCAGTTTGTATGACAGCTATATGATATAGTGGTCTGATCGAAATATATATATTCGGAAATTGTAGCGCTGGTTTAGGTAGTAATCTGGGCTAAATTTTATGAAGATATCTCGTCAAATAAAAAAGTTTTCTATAAAACAACTTCATTTCTATGGGTCAGTTTGTATAGCACCTACATATATGCTAGAGTGGTCCAATCGAAATAATATTTTAGAAGATTGTAGCGCTGCTTACTATCCATATCTCTGCCGAATTTTATGAAGATATGTGTTCTAATAAAAAAGTTTTTCATACAAAAACTTGATTTGGTTCGCCCAGTTTGTATGGCAGCTATATGCTATAGTGGTGGGATTTGCACAATATGTATGTATATAAAAAGTAACCTTGAGTTAAATAGCAATCTGTGCTGAATTTCGTGAAGATACCTTCACAAATAAAAAAAGTTTTCCATACAAATACTAAATTGTTAGCGATCAGTTTGTATGGCAGCTATGTGCTATAGCGGTCCGATGGGAACAAAATATTTAAAAATTGTAGCGCTGATTTGGGTAGTAATCTATGCCGAATTTTGTGAAGATATCTGGTCAAGTAAAACAGTTTTCATACAAAAACTTGATTTGGGTCGCCCAGTTTGTGTGGCAGCTATATGCTATAGAGGTTTGATATCGGCAATTCTAACATATGGGTAGCTTCTTGAGGATAAAATGACGTGTGCAAAATTTCAGATCGATATCTTTAAAACTGAGGAACTTCCCGTACATAAAGAGGACCAAACAGATGGACATGGCTACTACCGACTCGGCTGACATGCTGATAATTTATATAAGTACATACTTAATAGGATCTCAAATTTTTTCTTCAGGGTTTAGGGTATAAAAACATACATACATTTAAATGATAAAGTTGTTCATACAAATATGTATATACATACATATGTACTTGCTATTTGCTCAACATTGCACTACAATTCATGGCTCGTCTCTCCTTATGAATGACCGTCCACTTTTACAAATACAAAACACTGCACTGTTTTCCATTCATAACTGTGTCTGCCAATGCATTCAAACATACTCATATAAATATGTGAATATGTGTGTGCGCGTGTATTAGCCCAGCGATTACCGCATTACATCAACTGTATTATTGGACAAATACAACAAATCAATTGTTTCATTGGCAAATCGGATATTAACAATATCTGTGCATTGTATCGCCACACACGCGCATATACACACATACATACATATGTATAAATACACAAATCAACAAAGAAAACACATGTAGTGCTTATTTTCTAACAGAAATAATAAATATTCAATATGCGTGGGTAGGACGAGTGAAGTAGCCACTCGCCGCACATTGCGTCCTCAGCTTCTTCACAGATGTTTGCCTTCACTCTGCTCCGATTGTTACTATTTGCACCGAACAATGTGCACTAAACTCCCTCGCACTCACATATACACGCACGCAATAGCCACATATGCAGTGACCAGCGTTTGTCCAGTGGTTATTCCTCTAAATATTCCAAACATACTCTATTCGGCTGTGCTCGTGTGCTTGTAACACTCTTATGTGCCCATTGTGCTTGAGCCAGTGTTTCCTAGAAACATCTCTTTGAACTGGAAGACAATGTGTTGTAATCGCTGTTGCTTACCGCAGATTATGTAAACTGCTTGGTTCTTCCATTGGGCAGTCAGTGGCTGCATGGTCCTTCGTCGTATTAATGTTTAATTTTCATCTTATTGCCATTGATCCGCCCTATGGCAAACTAATTTTTTCCTATGCTTTACCAATGTGTTTGCATCGTTCCAGTGTAGGTGTAAATCTCCAATTTTAAGGTTAATTTAGGCGGTGTGCTCGGTGACAAACGACAAATTGTTTTATTGGTTTAAGTGGACTTTGATTTTGCTATATTGGTTCAAATGTAAAGCACATAAATAGCTGGTATAGAGATAGATGATAATAATGCGAGCGAGCAGAGTAAGGATTTTCATTATAAATAATTTGATGTTCTCATGAATCGGTTATGAAGATCTATATCTTCTGATAGCAATAGAAATGGAAAAAAGAAGAAGAGGAAAACCGATTACTATCGATAAAAATCTTGAAATCCGGGTATAGAATGTTTCAGCAAGGGTTTTAACAAGTAAAAAAGGAGTACGTTATACTGGTCCTTAGTAATTCCAGATGGTACGGAGATTTAGCTTAATTTGAGTTAAAGTATTCGTCAATCAGGACGTCAACCCAAACCTTAAGAGCGATTTGATATCTCATTTTCATCTAGTCCCTTGAACTGCAAACTCCTAGATATCTAAGCCGAGTTCTAGATATTGCTCTATCCAGCAGAAGGTGTTTCAACGTTCTCCCATCTCCCAGGCCTACTTCCTTACACTTTCTGCATGTATCGTCATTACTCATGCCCATCCGGCTTGCATGTGATGCCTGTAGGTTGTGGCCTGTCATCAGACCAGCAACCGTCTCCGTTCAGGTCTTTTCGAGACGGTGTGAGTACAAGAAGTTCTCATTCGGGGCTTTTACAAATGATATTGGCGAAACTGCGTATCAGCCTTTTCGGAAATTTCATTGAATTTCGATTTTCGTTTCATTTCCCGGAATTCCATTGTGGAATCCAGTATACATATATGCCTCCGCTTTCCGGTAGCTGCTACATTTAGTGCATCCTTGCATCTAAAGAAATTTCCTTCCGTAATGCGATGTGAGATTATTGCCTTAATTGCTCCCTGGCTAGTGACGTATATATTTATCAATTTTATGTTGTTTCCTGATTGTTAGCTATGTCAGCAAGTTTTCTGTCTTTAAAAGAATCGCCTAGAAGATACTGCAGTATTCAAGAAGCGTGAAAGGTTGCCTGAGATCCAATTCCGATCAATAGATTCCGGCTTCCACACCAAAGCAATATTTTATCCGTCTGATAATACTAGAGTAATGCGAAATTTTATCATTGGAAACTGCCACCGCAAGATTTTTTCTTCTTTATTGGCGTAGACATTGCTTACGTGGTTATAGCCGAGTTTACAACAGCACGTCAGTCGTTCTTACTCTCCCCTGTTTGGCGCCGATTGGAGATTCCAGGTTTAGCCAGGTCCTTCTCCACTTGGTCTATCCAACGGAGAGGAGGCCTTTTAACTCCTCTTCTTCTCCCGGCGGGTACTGGCTCGATTACTCTCAGAGCTGGAGTGTATCCATCCATTCGGACGTCATTATTACCCAGCCAATGTAGCCGCTGCCTTTTAATTCGCTAAATTATGTCAATTCCGTCGTATATTTCGTACAGCTCATCGTTCCATCGACTGCGGTATTTGCCAATACCCAAAGTACCATAAATCTTCCGCAGATCTTTTCGTTCGAAAATTCTTAACGCCGACTCTTCCGATGCTCTCATCGTTCATGCCTCTGCACCATATAGCATGCCCGGAATAATGAATAACTGGTGGAGTATGGTCTTTGTTCGACGAGTCAGAACTTTATTTTAGTTAATTTGCGTTGGATTACTAGACTGACGTTGTTGTTGTGTTAATACTGGTTCCAACATAGATAAAATTATCTACGACTTCGAAGTTATGACTGTCCACAGTGACGTGGGAGCCAAGTCACGACTGCCACGACTGTTTGCTGACAGGAGATATTTTGTCTAGCCTTAGTTAAAATCTCCTGTACCAAGGTATAGAACATACAAATAATCAATCTCTGACCAACAACTTTAAAAATTTCATTAATTTGCGAGCGACGCTCAAAATTATCTGTGCAGAGAAATCTCCACAACTTCACAAGCCACACGCAATCGTGCGCCACACATGAGCATCAGCGATAAACTGAAAATATATATTTTTAATTATAATCCCGTTAATTAGTCCAAATTGGTATTTTGCATATTGAGTTCAAGCGAACAAACGAGAACCGCCAAAGCAAACCACAAACTGCCGACCACAAGACCACCACCACCAGCAGCTGAGAGCGGCTTGTGAGCGCATATTAGCAAATATTACAGTTGTAGAAATCAGTTTTAAAGCAAGCACATACATATTCTTTAAATAAAGACGAAGCTTAAGCGAAAATTTGCCGCAAAACAGCTGTAAATCTCATAATAATTTCGAAAAAGCCGATTCTGCAGATTTACGCGGTACACCTTTCGATCGGCTGCGTGGCTGCGAGAGATGCCAATACAGTAGCGGCACGCAGAGCAACAACAAAAAACATAAATAATTATAGCCTTTGCCATAATAGAGCCACCAAGTGTGGCAGCTGAAGTCCTGTGGCTCCTTTCCCAGCACACGGTAACCGGGACTCACACAACTAAGGATATGTTTGTGTGTACGTGTGCGTGTACTTTGGTCCTCGCATCTCAATAGTTCGCAGGGATTTTCATCAATTTGTGCCACAAATTCGGATAATTGGCAATTTTCTTTTATTAGCCGCTGCCGCCGCCACTGCCGCTACCATTTGCTACCGTTTCTCTGCAAAAGCAATGTTGCTTACATGGTTATTGTGTTGTCGGTTTGTGCGTGCACTCACTGACCGCTGCCATTGCAAACAACTTAATCCTCTTGTTCCGTAGCCACAAAAGAAAATTGCAGATGAAATTGTCAAAACATTTACCTACTCGTAAAGTACTCGCTAGCCTTTGATTGTAGCCGCTAATAGCGAACAAATACTCTAATTTTATATTCATTATTAATTTAGTTGGGAAAAATCATAAATTCTCAGGCTATTGTAAGTGGTTTATAAAAATATTTGTTAGCAGATAAGTTTTACACTTGTTTGAACTCATAAATCGATGGCAAAAATTTTAAAGAGAATAAATTAAAAAAATATATATAAAAACATTCTGAGGGAAATTGTAAGTATTTGAACAAAAGCCGGACAGTGGTGAAGTGTGATGCTGGGTAACTCTGGTTGAAAATAGCTCTTACACCAAAAAGATGAAAAATCATTCATTCTTTCGACCACATGGGCTTGCTTTTCTACTATTTCCGCGTTTCCTTAGGTCGCGTATAGGTCTAGTATTTTCTTTCAACGTTTCTACTTATAATTTTCTAGCTTTCTTCGCTCCGTTTTGTTATATGAAGTATCTTCAAACCTCAATGACTATATACAGGGATACTACACAACTCATTTCACATACAAGTATAGGAACAACACTTTGTTTCTTATAACAAGCACCTAGAGAAGCGATGCTTCTCCTTATCACTTTAGGTCGACTTCAAAAGGATACCTCCCCAGAGGATGCCACGTCTAGGTTGAGTTATTTGACTCATAAGAAATAATAATCATTTCTGGGCCCTCCCAAGTGAATGGCGCTCAGAGAACTTTCCTCACTTGCGTGAACTTCATGGCTCACATGGCTCACATGGCTCTATCCTTCCTACAGATAGGCGCTGGAGGATTCAGACAAGGAGACTACCTATCATGTGATTTCTTCAATATACAACTGAAGAAAATAATTCGAGATGCAAAGCTTAACCGAGCGGGTACAATATTCTATCTGGCGCGCTGTTGTAAACTCGCCACAATCGCGTAAGTAGTGTCTACATCAATAAAGAAGAATAAGAATGGGCGCTGGATCTGGCAGGCCTTTCTCATGACAACCTGGTCTACGTAACCGGAACGATGCAGATTTATATTCGGCCAAGGCGTGCCATTTCCGCAGCGTTTCTCCAAATTATTTCAGGGATGACTTCTGTTACTACAAGGGTCTTTGAATACGAACCTGATTCAAAGAGACAAATAGCGTCATACCTGCCATATGGAGTAGAAAGAAATGAAAAGACAGTCGAGGTGGCCTACTCGGGGGCAGCAAGAAACGCATTTCTTCTAAGCTACACAACAACACAGAGCATTGCACAAAGTTACGTTCGGGTAGTGTTGATCGTGGACTGAGCAAAAAGGGAATTAAGTAATATTGTAGGAGTCATTACACGTTAAATATTATCTATGCGAATACCCAGTCTTCAGACAATATTACAACTCAAGAAACATTGGACGGCTGGTCAGGTTGTTTAGCAAGTCCACTGAGTTACTGCATAAGGCTTTATTTGCTTACCACCCGGTAAGGCACAATCAGCCTAATGATGGCCTAAGTTCTTCTACCTGTGGTCTGGTACTAATTCGCCTACTTTTCCAGCCAACCGATCAATTAAACAATAGCGTCGATAATTCACTATTCAAATGTTTACCGGCATTCCGGGAATGACGTTGTTATAGTACTATACTCTCGTTGCTAGCAAGTTTTTCCCAATAGACATTTGATCGACATACCGGATTCAGACTAATTAGCTAAAAATGCGTCAGCTTCGAATAATCCGTTTAAGGGCTCTAAAATTACAACACTGCGGCTATGAGGCTATGCAATAATGAATGACAAATAATTTATATATGTATATGGTATTGTATCACTCCACGCATGATTTTCAGAACACGCGGAATAAATTTAACCTAAAGTTGTAGAATACAGAAGAAGAAGAATAGCAGAAGAAGTGCAACCCACCTAGTTTCTAGACAGATTCAACGGATATCAATATAACGAAACAACGAAGCATTAATTAATAAAATTGCAGCTTCCAGTTATAACAGTACGAGGTGTGTTCAAAAAGTATCGCGAATTTTGAATTTTCGCGGATTACGTATATTCGAACTTCGAATTTTTTGTGGCGTTATGTTGGTACTCATGTCTCTCACTTATGCCGACAAGCTCGGCCATTTTGAATGTTCATTTAATTGTTGACAGCTGCTTTACTTGCACGTGTTTTGGATCGTCTTCGATTTTTACCTATTCAAAAAAATGGGTCAAAGAACTTGTATCAAATTTTGTGCGAAAAACGAAATTAAGTGCTCGAATGCATTCCGAATGTTGACTGTGGCATACGGAGAAGCTACCTTGTACGGAAGCAACGTTTATCGGTGGTGCAAAATGTTCTCAGAAGGCCGATAGGATGTGACAAAAATTGGCTTTTGCACCACGATAACGCCCCTGCTCACACATCGTTGTTTGTGCGCGACTTTTTAGCCAAAAACAACACACTAATGATGCCGCAGCCACCGTATTCCCCAGATCTGGTCCCCTGTGACTTTTTCTTGTTCCCTAAACTGAAGAGGCCCATGAAAAGACGACGTTACGCTTCTCTTGACGAGATAAAGACGGCATCGAAGGAGGAGCTGAAGAAGATAAAAAAATAATTTTTTGAAGTGCTTCGAAGATTGGAAAAACCGTTGGCATAAGTGTATAACATCTCATGGGAATTACTTTGAAGGGGACCAAATAGATATTCATGAGTAAATAAATAATTTTTGAAAAAACACAAAATTCGCGATACTTTTTGAACACACCTCGTACTTCCAACAAATTGCAACTTATTATGTATAACAACAACAAAGGCACTCGCATATATATTAAATGAGTTCCGCGATAAATCTGAGTTTTTTATTTATTCCTCACATTGTTTAAGCTTGAAGATAATTCAATGTATGGAATTACCGAATGCAAAACCCAGCTAATTATATCAGCGAAATGACAGAGCAAAATAAAACAGTTGAAAATATATATATAAATGCTGGATATATACGCAATACCCAGCATTAGTATTCATATTTGAAGCTAATCTGCATTCAGCAGTGGCAATCGTAATAACCTACCGCTGGACATCGCTATCGCTACGATACACCCAAAAGCCGGAGAGGGGGGCGCGCGCAGAGCTTGCGTGCTTGAGCATTCTGAGCTGAGCCGATAGCTCACACGCAAAGCGCTGGAGCGAAACACTTGTTCGTTTGCAGGGCGCGTATTCAGTTACTGTTTGACATTCGCATTAAAAACATACGACAATTGCTGCTCCACAGTAATCACGCTCGCAATAACCGCACAAGATATGATCGTTATGGCTACGCAAGTTCAAGCATTTTCAGTGAATTTTATTGCCACCAAAGTGGTTAAACTGCTTTTTGTGTTTGTGATTTTGGCAAGCGCGTTAATTTTATGTGATGCGTCACCTGCGGAAGACAGTTTGCAGCATAAACGTGTAAAACGTATTGTGGGTGGTCGCCAATCGAAAGCGCCACCTCCCGACGATCCGGTCGTATTTACGCGCACTTTCAATCGCGATGCACGCGTCGAAGGTTTTCGTAATGTACGCACCGGCATCTACTCATTTCTCGGCATGCACTATGCCGAACCGCCAATTGGTCTATTGCGTTATGCGCGTCCAGTCTACAAGCGTATGGCCGGTGATATTAATGCGACAGAATATGGCTCGCCTTGCGTACAACCGGATCCATATGATCCAAGACGCGTGGTAGGTAATGAAAACTGTTTACTTTTGAACGTGTTTACACCACGTATGCCGGATGAAAGCACCGGTTTGCCAGTCTACGTTTGGATACATCCGGGTGGCTTTCGTTATGGTTCTGCAGCGCAATATGACGCGACACCTATGGCACAGCAAGGTATAATAGTCGTAACGCCGCAATACCGGCTTGGTTCGTTGGGTATTATGGGTGATGGCACTAAGGAGTTCGATGGCAATTTGGCGATCTTCGATATGGCTGCGGCTTTACGTTGGGTTAACGATTATATACAACATTTTGGCGGCGATCCAAAACAAGTCAAGGCTATTGGTCATGGTTCGGGCGCAGCGAGTGCAATGTATTTGTCGATGTCACGTTCGGCACGTAGTGCGAGTGATATATCGGGTGTGGTGGCGATGTCCGGTACGGCATTGTCGCAATATGCGACCGACAAGGAGCCCGTACAGAGTGTGGAGGAGGTGGCGAGCATTAATGGTTGTCCGACAACGAATGAGTTGGCGATTGTGCAGTGCTTAAGAGAGGTACATATACAATGTATATATTGATTATATGTATATATGTAATATTCATTGTGAACAAATATGCCCGAAAGCTGTTGTGTAAAGAAAAAAGTTGATTTGCAACGAGTTTTGGCAATTAGAGCGTAGAATATAGGGTTTGACAGCTTCTTATCGACTTTGGAGTGAAAAAATTATTAAAAAAAACTGGTCGTATATTAAGTTCAGTTATAAAAGCTACTTAGAGCTAAGCTGATAACGATTCTGTGGTAATAAAAAGAAACGAACCAAACTCGTTATTTTGTTTAAGTCATAATTCCACACTTTTAAAACTGATCTGGAGAGTAGTAACAGGGAGAGAAGATGGCATAAAAAAACAACATCGAGATCAGTTCAATTCATGTCGATCCAAATCTATCGACACTAAATTAGAAGGCTATTAAAATTCTGGCTCACTCTTGATATCTACTTTTACATACATCGTAAAGAATTAGTTAAGGAAAGTAAGCTACCATTGAGCAAAAAATATGTGTTTCCAGTAAAGCCTCCAACAATTTCAACCCTTTCTAATAATCTTTTCAGAAATCTGCCGAGGAAATTATACAAAATGACTCGCAAGTCCAAACGGAACGTCTCGCCGGTCGCGCCATTGTTACAGGACTCACTGGCAGTGCCGGTTTCACGCCGCACATCGAGGGCGAAAACGATGGACGTGCCTTACCAAGCTTGATTGTGGGTGCACCGGAGGAACAGTTGCGTAGTGGCAACTTCACACCCATACCGTTGTTAACGGGCGTCACAAAACACGAGACCGCGAACGCAGTTAGCATCGGCACGCTTAATCGAATCTTCGGTTCAGTAGAAGAATTTCTCAGTTCACTCACCGATGTTCTGAAAGATTTAACAGGCTTTTTGCGTGTCGATAAAGTCACAGGAGAAATCTTAAAACCCGTGTTGCCCGGCCTAACATCGGCTTTGACACCAACACTCAACGATCTGCTCAAAGTGCCGGAGACATTAAATGTGGATCAAGTTTTGTCGAAGGTATTTATATATATATTTTTTTATAAATGCAAATTACTTGAAATTGACCTCGTTTAGGTTGTTGAAACCACCACCGATATACTCTTCAATTTGCCCGCTGTTCTAACCACACAAGTTTGGTCTCAAATCGCACCTTCATTTATGTATAGCTTCGAATATAACGGCACACATTCGAAAGGTATACATTTCTTGCGTGGCCTACCGATCGTTTCGGAGCAAGCTAGTAATAATAATACAGAAATAGTAGCGCATGGTGACGAACTCGGCTATATGTTTGATGCAAATGATTTGTTCGGCAATCCCATAGCCGAAGCAAAGCTGGTGGATGAAGAAGAACTGAAAGTGCGTAAAAACTTGATTGGTATGTTGGTGACGTTCGCCAAATCGGTTGGCTCGGAAAATATGAAAGAGTCAGGCGGCGTACCGCTTTTTAAAAGCGTGACTGGCAAAGGTGTGCCCTTCATAAAAGTGAATACGGAACTAAGTGCCGACAGTGATTTTCGTTTTTGTGAGCTCTCAGTGTTAGGTGCCTCATTGACACCGCTGACTTCAACAACTTGTGAAAGTTTGGGCGGTTTGCTTACACCCTTAACGGGTGTAGTTGGTGGAACACTGGACGGTGTTGGTGGCGTGCTCGGCGGCGGTGATGGAGACAATGGTGGTGTAGTGGATAATCTTGGAAATACTTTAGGTGGAGTGCTGGGTGGTGGTGGTGGTAGACCTGGTGGTGGTCGGGGATCCGGCGAACAATCGAATGGCGGTGGTGGTCTGCTTGGTGGTAGACCCGTTGGTGGTCGGGGATCCGGCGAACAATCGAATAGCGGTGGTGGTTTGCTTGGTGGTGGTGGTTTGCTGGGTTAAAAATTGAAAGCTTCATACAACTTTTTGTAAACATACAACTAATACAAATTTAATAGAATCAGATAAATCGGCAAACTTAATTCCAATTAATATACGATTTTTCAAAACCTGTACTGAGGATTAGAAAAGACTAATAAATTATATCCAGTCATGTGAGTTTTAACTGGAACTGGCACGCCGACGCTATCTAGCATATATTGACTCCGTTGTTCTGAAGGAATTAAATACAAAAGTAGGTTCAAGGAAGGCTAAATGGGGTCATGTATAGAAGTTGCCACTAGTGAGGAACGTTCTCTGACTGCCATTCAATTAGGATTGGCCAGAAACGATTCTTTTACATATGGCTCAAGCAGCTCACAACTTTCGGTGTATCCTCTGGGTAGCCAAAAAACATCCGCTTGAAGGCGAACTAAAGTGAGAAGGCGAAACATTCCCTCCTCAACGTTGGCGCTGGTTTTGGGATCCGCAAAATAAAACTCCTACCAATCATCAAGAAACAACAGCCTCAGATATGAAGGACCTGCCTTCGCTTTCAATCTCATATTGACGTAAAAAGAAGAAACGACTGGCGCTGTTGTTAATTCAGTTAAAACTGCGTAAGCGGTGTCTACGCCAGTAAAGAAGAAGAAGAAGAAGGAGGTTCAAGGGCGGTGCCGGAAAACTCTGGTTTGTATCAGCCTATATGCTGCACGATGACGAGGTGGAGGTGGAAGCTCGAACATACTAAACGTCATTTTAAGTGCAAATCTCTAAATTTACCGCAGGGGAACTACTCTGCTTTTGTAACTTCGTCCAGACAAGCAACTCTTTACTTCACTTTGGCATCAAAGGAAGCAGATCTTTTAAGCTCTGAGTGGAGTGTTCTTAATGAAAACTCCTTTTCTGATCATAGGTACATTAAATATCTGTCCAAGTAAGATCCATCGATTTTTGATCAATCCTGCGAGCTAAACTATATTATCAACTTGGTTGAAACCTCTTATGTTAGATGCAGAAATTTCTTGTAATGTGTACTTTGGGATGTTCTCTTCCCACTCTTAAATAATACAAAAGCACGTTGTGTTACGAAAATGTTTCGATGAACGCTAGATGAAGAGTATAGCGGAGTCAAGTTTGCAGGAGGGTGTTTTAAGGACAATTAGTCGCTCAGATCTTATTTAGATTAGAATCCCTACCTCCGATTCTGGTCATAGGTCATGAAATCTTAAAATCTTTCTGAAAATTTGTCAAGGTGCCGAACTTCTATGACCCTAAAAGCGCTTTAATCTAATCGAAGCTAAAATTATTCGACAAAACACATCCCCACACATATTCGAAATAAATGAATCGTTAATTATAACGGTTTTATTAGTATTTTATATTTCCGCAAGTCTCATTATTTTTGACACATCTATTATCAATTAATTTCTAACTCGGATATGCAGAAAATCAAATCTCTTCCACTTAATAAAACCTGAAGCACACCGAGGTACATCATTCCGCCCACAACAACAGCAATTACTGCAACCAGAAGCCAGCAAACATATAATTTGTGTTAAACCATAAATACCGTGTCTGCAGCAACGCCCACTCACCACAGTTGCGACGTCACCCCCAAAGCAGGCACAACAATTTTGACACGTACTTGAGGGCTGTCAAAATTCATACGTTCCTCCGTACGCACGACGACGCGGCTAAATGAGTGTGTTAATAAGTAAGCAGGCGAAATATGTTCACAACCACAACAACAGTGCAACAAAAATACCAACAAAATACAGCACAGCAATCGAATGGCACAGCAATCCGAAGCAACAGCAGCCAATTATGTGGAAAATGTGCGAAAAGAATTTCATGACATATGAGGAAATCTGCAATTTGCGAAAGCCAAGCCGAAGAAAGGCGAAACCATACCGAGTCGACAAACAAAAAATACAAAAAAACGAACGAAAAAAAAAGGAAAGAAATCACAACTTGCGCTAGGCGGGCGCTCAAGCTGGCGTGGATTGGCAAGCTGACGCATTGGCGCTTTGCCGTTCCGGCCGAACGACCAATATGCTGGTGAAAATCTGTTTGAATGGGTGGATGTGAACAAGTGTTAAAAGCCGATTTCACTGTAATTACAATTCACACACCGAGTGCGGTGTGGGCTGTTGTGATGGTTGCGTTGTGCAGTCGAGGTAGCGGCAGGGAAGTGGTGCGGTCGGAAGGGTGGTAAATGAAAACAAATGCCAGCAAAGACAAGGAAACCATAGAACATGGAAATCTGGCAAATGTGTTCTTTTTGTTTGAGAGCACTTAAGAGACACCACAACCACCACCAACACCGTTAGCAGCATCATTATGGACCACGAGCTGCAGACGCCCACAACTCAGCGCAGCAAACCGCCCACCCGAGCGCTTAATACAGAGCAAATGACAAGCTTAACCGCACGACGTGCAAACAAAAGCGCACACAAAACAACGCAAAGCGTCGGCAAGTGGATGCCAGCGTCGGCTTGAGGTCCCGCCGCTTATGCTTCTTTACAAATCGACCGCATTGGCGGCGGGGAACAAGTGACGACCAAATAAAAACTTTCGCTGCAAGTAGCAGAAATCACGACGGCGCGTGTATTCCATGTTTTACAACAACAATAAACTGCTAAACCGCTGTCGGCTTGAGAAGTGAATCTCGGTCACATTTTGCGCATCCTCACACCCCGCGCACAACTTCCTCCCCGCACTCACTTCCTTTTCGAACACTGGCGTTGCGTCGCTGCCGCTGCCGCCGCGGCAGCAATAGAAATGTCATAAACAAACCGATCAAATGTGTGCATGACAAGAATAACAATAATAGTAATACCACATAAAAAAAGGTGGGCGCTAAAAGAAAGGGGTGTGACAATAACTGCCAACAACGAAACACCAACAAAATCAAAATCATTTGATTGACGCAGGAACTCCAAAACTCAACTCCAACCACGGCGCTAAAACGGCTTACAATCATAGAACGAAGTGTCCTCTTATGTGTGCGGTTTAAAAAGGTAGAAGTTGTTGTTGTTGCACGCACCAGTTTTTAAATGTCACAATTACTTGGCATACAAATGGGATTAAAATTAATGTCAGCGCTCGTGCAACGGTTCGGCAGTTGAAGTCGTTGTGAAAATCTGAAAACATTTAAAGGATTACAACAATAACACACAGCTACTGTCTTCATGCAGCCGAAAGTTTACAAAATTGGTTGTTGATTATTGAGTGTTTTTGACATAATTATAGGGATTTCGAATATGAATCTGAGAGCGACGTCGCTCAAATGCAGCCAAAGTTTTGTTTTGTAAGACAACACGGACATACTATTTT
Organism: Bactrocera latifrons; assembly: GCF_001853355.1. NCBI lineage: Eukaryota > Metazoa > Arthropoda > Insecta > Diptera > Tephritidae > Bactrocera > Bactrocera latifrons. The sequence continues at coordinate 709,182 of NW_017536407.1, read as the reverse complement.
CATCATAATCCGAAAATCCGACTCAATCACTGAGTATTGAGGGTTATTTCATGTATATCTGTTCCTAGCTTGAAAAGTTTAAGGACAAACTGAAATACTGAATCAACTTGAAGTAGACGACTGTTCTGCTATAAATGCTTCGTTCGGTGGGCGGAGATGAAATAATTTCTTACTAGATCGGAAATAGAAACAAGCACTTCCCTAACTTTTAGCTTCAGCTGAACCTAGTTTTGGGATTCAAAACGTGGTGACATTTCGAGTTAATTCAGGTTAAGTTGGCTGATTCTTCATTATTCCGAAAGAATAATAGGTCCACTGCAAACTTTATAGTACGCGGTTATAGCCGAAATCCAGTGTCTAGTGTTTTAAATATTATTGCTATCCGAGATCTAACAAAAAAAAAAAACCAAAGGTACAATGAATCGATATTGCACTCGATATCAAAGCAGAGTTGAGTCCAAGGAACATTGTAGCATCCTAAGCATATTTACCTCATCCCGACGTAAGTGAAATATGCAAATGTAGGAAGGTCTTCTGAGAACTTAAGCCCTACCAACAGTAGAATAAGAGCCTACGTGGAGTCCAGAGACCATTATAGCATCATAAACTTATTTATCTTGAGCTCATCCCGACATAAAAGAAATATGCAAATGCAAGACTTCCCGCAGAAAGAAAGCATAGGTCAGGTTGAAAAACCCAAACATTTTGGTGATCCAAATTGATAATTTCGATATGAACGGAGAGACTATATATTTCGTTCCATCAAGATTAACGAGAGCAATGTATCCAGAACGAGATGAACCTAATTTATTTATTTCATGAAATACAAGATTAAAGCTCTCATCATTTTGTTACAAGGATACAAGGAAATAAGAGAGTTTTTAAGTATTGGTTAGGTATTTCGGGAGCGCGAAGTTCCATTTTTTATCTTTTTGAAAGTCATAAGAATCGAAGCGTCATTAAAACATTGCGCAAAACCTTCGAAGGGAAATAAAGCGAACATACATATATAGATCAAATAGGAGAAAGAAACCCCAAAAACATTCACACCAACTTCTTATATAATAACTAGGTGAACTGACAGTGTATTCTGTTTGTGCCAAATTATGAAACGAATATATATTCGGAAACCATATCTTCAAAGAACTATCTTCAGTGGAGGCAACGAAGGTGATCAGCCAGTCCATGGCCTCCAATCATCGGAGGCGGTCAGGCAGTCCTTCTTTTTATAAACCCATACAGATAGTGATACAAATGTATAAATCCCAAAACTTCCGGGAAGGTAAAAGAACTGAAACGACGTAAAAGAATCGCACAAAACCTTCTGAGGGAGATAAACTCAAACAACAAAGATTTGAGCATTAGTTTTTTAGCATAAGAGGACTATTCTACATAACACCGGTGTTGAGAGGCACCTGTCGAAGAGTGGCAGTTTTTATAAAAGTTTTTGAAGTGGAAAGATTCCATGTCTTGAATGGTTTGATCGCTTGTGATATATAATATTTGTATTATTATAACAAATTAGAGAAAGGATATGATGTGAAGTATTTACGGAGACAATATTTACAAAAAGTAAGAGTGTTATCTGTGCTAGAAAGTGAGGCAAGAATTACAAATAAAGGTATAGGATTACATTAGAAATATGCTTTTCAAATATTACGTAATTACACTTAAAGACGCAAATTTAAATATTTGTCCGTAAGCAAATAGCCAATATTGAGTATTCCCTGTAATAGAGAGCGCCAGTTGTTGCGGGTATGTTTGCAGAACTCTTTCACACGCCTACATACACCAACAAACATACAAACATGATACTTCCGCTAGAGAAAAGACTGTCAAGCGACTGACATCGAAGGGTTGTACGGCGTTCGCTTCTATCGTGTTGGCGCTGAGAAAATCGCATCAACATGTGGAGAGGACATACGTAAAAGCATAAGTATAGATTTTTTTTTATTATTTTTGTGCAGTAAACAAGTCAAATGTGGAAACGTGTGTCGGCGTTTTTTTTTATCTTTTATTGTTGCATTTTTCGAGATAAGGTATTTGGACCCGCTTATTACTAACAAGTATGTAAATAGCGTAGCGCACGCGCTCGTCCTTGTGTAAGAGGCGTTTGTAGCGCTAACGCCGCTGACAAGTAAGTGTGAGTCACTGAGCGTGTGAGCCGGCTAGTTAGCGAGCAAAGGGGGTGGGCGTGCAGACGCAGTCATAAATGATCGCAGAGGGTGCGTTCAAAGTTTTTGGGTGGTATTGTTGTTTTTGTTACTATTTAAGCGCATTATGAAAAGCGTTTATATGCTCGTTTGACCAACCCGGAAAAAGGAGCTGGTGAATAGGAAAAATGTTAAATGGCAATAAATTTAGTTCCGCTGCTGCACTCTCTCGCCGGTTCCTGCCACTGCCGCTTGTTGTTATTGTTTAAAGGCCACTTCCGTTTTTGGCAGCGTCGGTCGACTGGCGCACGCGACAAACACAATTTGAACATCTTCCGGCTGTGGCACGAAGACACACACATACACACATATACTACGTATGTACGTATAGAAGTGAAGTTCGCGCGTATTAAGTTGACGTTGACGCCACTCTCAGGCAGCGTAAGGCAAAAATGGCTTTATTGGGTAGCCGTTGGGTTAGTTTGCCCAAAAAGTAACGGAAGTTATAAAGTTATTACTGTTTGCCTTTGTTCGAACATCTTCGGCATGTTGTTGTTGTTTTCTTATTAATCAACTTAATGTCGTCGTGGCCACTTGCCTCATTTATTGGCTATTTATTTTGTTGTATTTTGTGTAAATACCACTATTTCCGTTATTTGATTTATTGGCGGTGCGCCCAATATCCGGTGGACTGTGGTGTTGGCCATAACAGTATGAGGCATGTCAATATCTACTTATGCATGAAGTTGAGTGTGTCAGGACGACCTGTTCATTGGCCTTTGTAAGTAGTGAGAAAATTGCCTTTTTCAGATACTGAAATGAATGCTCTTTCTTTATGATGTTATACGAAAAATTGTTCTTTCAATGGACTTGTAGTTTTGCAGAAAAATTCCCTGAAGTAATTTCAAGGCGTGGTGTGGGSTTGAGAATCCTTGACCGGATGAAAATCCGGGTTAGTTCTGGTTACTTAGACACGACTGACGTGGGAACGGATCTCTTCGATGGTCTTGAGTTTCATCTGTATCTGCGAACCACTGCTTCGTTAGGAGCTCAATACACTGCAACGCGATGGTCAAACAACTATGTTGGATCCAAAAAATAAAGCCAACTTATTGGGCCGTTCAATAAGTAATTTCGTTTTTTGTGTATTTTTTTTATTATTTAAAACATATTAAAAACTTATATGTATATTCTCCACATTGATCCGATACCATTTGCCATCTCTCGGGCAAGCAGTTGACTGCACTCTCCTGACATTTCTGATCTTTGGAGACAAAAAATTGGTCCAAGTGGATTTTGACGTCCTGTTTTGAGGTGAAGGCACTCCTATTAAATATATTTTTGTAGAGACTACAATCCAAAGGCTTTAAGATGCCTTCCAGGACGTGGAACATCCACAAGAACGAAAAAATCAATAAGAAGAACTTTGTAAACTATCTAGTAGGACCGAATGTGCATTGTCATCATGGTTCCCAAGAAGAAAGAGTTTTCATCTCAACAGACTAATCAAAACTATTTATATTTGATAGGAAGAAAACGATCAGAGTACAAAAAACCTAATGCCGGACAATCTTGAAAGTTTTCAAATGGTGGGATAATCATCAGGCTACGCGGTATTTAGAGAAACCAAAATATCTATTTAATCATCAGAAGATTTAGAAAACTGCTCGCCAATTCTTACGTACCCCGATTTCTTCTGATGCCGCCGTACCTTAGTATACAGCACAACGCAATATTCTTGCAAAGGTCCTTACTGAAGAGCTCTTGGCATCAGAAAGAATCTTCGTTATCAGTTGTCTAAGTGGGATCCTTCGTGAATTCAGTTATGAATCAAGCGCTTAACCTAACCCTACTTAAACGGGTATGAGTCAACCTGGGCTCAACTGGGACCGAAAGGACATGTTACGCAGATGTTAATACAAGAGACATTTCGCTGACGATGAAAATGGATAAAAATCCATATATGGCAACAGAATTGATATGATATTGAAGAACAAATTTCATTTCAGGTTTTTTTCGTATGTTTTAATATAGAAACCATTTTTCTTGAAAAGTATTAGATATTATTAAGCAATAAACATAAAAATCGGATATACCGCTGTCCGAAATCCTTTGGTATCTACAGAACCGCTAACCCGGTTTCTTCTTCTTAACTGGCGTAGGCACCGCATACGTGTTTATAGCCGAATTAACCGCAACCAGATCCTTCTCCACCTGATCTCTAGAACAAAGTGAAGGTCTTCCTCTTCTGATGCTTCCCGTTGAATACTTTTAGAGCTGGAGTGTTTTCATCCATACGAACAACATGACTTAGCCAGTGTAGCCGCTGTCTCTTAATTCACTAGTCGTATAACTCATATAGCTCATCGTTCCATCGAATGCTATATTCGCCGAGGCCAATGCGCAAAGGAGCATAAATCTTCCGCAGAACCTTTCTCTCTAAAGCTCGTAACACCGACTCATCACATGTTGTCATCGTACATACCTCTGCTCTATATAGCAGGACGGAGAAGATGACTGACTTGTAGAGTTTCGACGTCGAGAGAAGACTTTACTTCTTAATTGCTTGCTCAGACCGAACTAGTACATGTAGACAAGCCTTATTTTGCTTTTGATTTCGAGTCTGACTCTCCAACTAGGTTGAGTCTGTCACTGTAGTCATACTTCTGCTGAGCTTGAGTTCATTCGCTTATAATTTTTCAATTTTGCAAAAAATATGTATTTATCTTTCTCTCTTGCATTTTGAAGCACTTCAACATTTAATATCTTTTGCGTTTTGTGTTAACATAATATAAGTATTTCTATTCAAGACTTAACTCCCTCAATCCATGAATTACAATTCTTTAAAAACTCAAATCTCTTCATTATTAACCGTCATATTTACTTAAGATTGCTATTTATGCCTATTATTAGCAATTTTCCCGCAATAAAAGAGCTAATTGCTTACAAAATCAACAGCGTAAAATCCGTATTGTCAACAAGTAAGAGAGCGCGCAGCTGTCAACCGAGGCGAGGCCAAGTGCAAATACTTCAGATTGCGATTGAGCACCTTGTAACGCCTCTCCGCCGAACGTCTATACTTAAATCTGCAGATGTAGGAACTGTGAGCGTCACAACTCCCAACCGAAGGCACGCGCTCAAATTAAAAATCTCGCCTTACGCAAATGCACATGTCCTTTTAATTGCTACATATGCGATCGGCAGCAAGAAATGTAAACGGAGCGCGCAAGACACAACCAAATGCGTTTACAATGAACGCCTTCAATTTTCAGCGCTTTTGTTAGCGTTGTTGCTGGCTGCTGTTGTGATGATCGTACCGGCGCACGCGTCTGAAGGAACAGCCCTCAAATGTCGTTATGCGCTCCAAAGATATTGCAAATAAATTTCATAAGAGCCAAGCTATCAAGAGTATAGAAGGGGCACTCATTGTCTCGCGTCTTCCGGTATGCTACGAGCGGCAGACAGCCGACGTAAGGCGTCGAGCGAGACGAAACAGGAAGCAAGGTGTGCGCCAAATGCAATCGAGCTAACGCGATCATTGTTACGCGATGAAAGTAGTGGTGCTAATGGTGATGTACGCGTTCATTGCGGCATGCAGCTGCCGCCAACTCAAATCAAAAGCCATCCGCGTAATATAACAAAAGCTAAGTGGTATGTTTATGCTTAAAGAAATCATTGCGAGAAAATGTGCGGGATATGAAAGCGTTATGATCACTTTGTGGGTTTTGCGCTAATGAACCGGTTCTAGCGCCACCACCCGGCCAACTCAAATTCTTATTATACTCTTCATTTAAAGGACATGTGCCAGAAGGAGTAATGTGAGGCGGGAACCGGTGCGCCGTTAACATCTTCGACGCAAGCGTTTTGTCGCACCTTGAGTTGGGCGTGTCCGAGATTTCAGTCAGCGATGTCTTCAACCCACTTTTTCAATCTCCGTATGTCATACGTAGCGGTCCTAGATCGCCTAGTACTTACAATTTCAGCATTTCGGCAGGCGTATGCTTGCACTTCTTGTTGCAGCACTTGAAAACAATAACGTCACCGGCATTTTTGATTTTGCATTTGGCATTTCTTATGCCGCATGCAATTGTGCTCACGAGTGGTATTTCAATTTCAATTTCGCTTTCGTAGTAGTCACCGGAAACGCTGGCAAAACAAATGAAAGGCGCACACATATCCATACAGTATTCATATAGGTGTATGTAGAGTGCTTGGTATCGGTCGTTGACACATGGCTTTTGTCTTCAGCAGCGCAGTGGCGGTAACGTTGCTTATACAATTCATACACAGACACATAGAAATATACCTGAGTGCTTATATTATTTATTTGGCACACTCTATGCGTCTTCCTGTTGGCATTGGCATTCAAAAATCTGTCTTCAAATCTCCTTTATGGCACTTCTACATGTCGAAATGTGCGTTTGACCCTGCCTACGGGTATCCTGCCCACCGTTAGCAAGTTCATTTACTTATTTACTACTCATTTTACTAACTGATTGACATGTCTGTTATTGTTGTGCGCCTCCGCGCCTATTATTACGCTTCATGCTCGCGTTTGTGGCGCGTGCACAACTTCCGGTTAATTATAATTATGTGCCGCAACAATTACGGCGATATTATTGGTACGTGCATTTTGTTTTTCATATTATCCGTTGGTGCCGTTTAGTGATTTCTAAAGCACGGCAGTTCATTGAATTAAAAACTTGAAACGAAAGCGAAATTTTGCGCTCTTTCTAATGACGCGCACAAGCTTGATCTTCTCTTTGTTTATTTCTTCATTCATTCCAATGTCAAAATGTCATGCATGCTTTATATCGATAGCTAAAAAAAAAAAGGTAAACATACATATGCCTTAAGCAAAAATGTGGGGGAGTTATAGTTATAATAAATGTACATACATAGGTACATGATCCTCATAGATGTATATACGTGAATCATAAGACCAGTCAAGTGAGTAGATCGCGGACAACTCTGCGCGAATCCGGAGTCCTCATGCAATCCCGGTTTTCGCAATAATTTTCCTTCAGATTCTTCAATAATTTATTATAATATTCCCGGGGCCCGATTTTTTATTTTTAGCTTTGAATAAAACATATTATTGCGATGGAAATTTTTTCGAATGTGTTCAAAATCGATAGCAATAGCACCCGATCATTAACAGTGTCGATAAAAATTACTCAGGTAGACTTAAAAAAACATAGACCTCCGAAGAATTTAATGACCGTAATAAAACAAAAATTTTAAAGGACTTCAAATTACCCTCAAGAAACTGGAAATACCATAGTACAATTGGAATTAGCGAACTTCGAGAGCTAGTAAAATCATTTTGTTTACACTGTCACAGGATGCTTTTTTAAGGGATTCAAACATTATCATAGGTATGTCATAGGGAAAAACATACCAAAACCGCTGAAGTAACAAACAATAACAATATCTAAGCTAACAACAACTAATACTTCAGTAACCTAGAACAGCCAACTAACCAGCATATGTCAGTATATAAACAATCGATTAGCCGTCTCGCGTTCAAATCCGATCAGAACAACAATCCCAACTCTCACACCATTCGTATATATGTATAAGGCTATCGCGAACCCATACCAACATGTGACAGAATAGTTAACTATCGTACATCTAACTAGCAAGATATTACAAACAAATGCTTGGACAACGTTTACAAATTTATTACGAAAATCCACGTTCTGTTAAAAATGTGCTCAACTTATGGTCAATATAATCGGCCTACTGAGCGCGCTATACGCAACAACAACATCTATCTTAAGACCCAGCACTCATCATTGAATAATTTTCGACCGAACAAACAATGAAGAAAATATATCAGCCGTAGCTGAGAGTGTCCGCGAAGACTGTGGAGAGTCAATTCGGCACCGTTCACAGCAGCTCGGGCTGTCGTATGGGACAACTTGGCGTATTTTACGTCGAGATCTTAAATTGAAAGTTTACACAACACAGCTTGTGCAAGAACAGAAGCCGCTCGATCTTCCCAAGCGACACTGCTTCGCTTTACGGGCTCTTAAAAAGTTCCAAGAAGATCCATTTCTGGCTCAAAAGGTATGTAAACAAGCAAAATTTCCGCATTTGGGACCAAAAGCAATCTGAAGATATTCAAGAACTGTCATTTCATCCAGAAAATCCAACGGTTTGGTGTGGTTTGTGGGCCGGTGGAATCATCGGCCTATATTTCTTCAAAAATGATGCCGGTGAGAACGTGACCATCAACATCGGCAAACATTTGGTTTCAATAAGATGGCGTCACTTCTCACACAACGCAGCAATCAATGCATTTTTTGATTTTTGAGAGAACACTTCGGTGAGCATATAATTTCACGTTTTGGTGATACGCTATTTTCCATTTTAGGTGACGATGTGTACATATCGATATCAAAATAAACACCAAATGGGCTATAAATACAGCCATTCGAAGTGAATTGAAGACAACGATACCGAAATAAATGCCAATCGGGCGCCATGAGATTAGATTATCTGCGGATATAAATACAATTTGGACGATTGGCGACATCTCAGACACTATATATCTCAGTAACAGGCAATTTACGTGATTATTTAGGGTAAACAACGCATTTATTTTCCCGATATATAAACAAACATACATACTTTTTTATGTAAACGTGGATCTAATCTAATTAGTCTAATGTAAGCATAAGCGATATTCCAACGCACTTGTCTATTAAAATATTTACAAATTTGACACAACCCTTGCGGGGATCGAACCCGCGACCTTTGGATTAGAAGTCCAACGCGCTATCCGCTGCGCCAAAGGGTCTCTTATCGTTTGTCTCCCCAACACCGAGCACAGCTAATAAAAATCGCCTCACACACACCAAACAAAGCAAATCAAACAACTTTTATACATATCTACAGCTTGCCATAATAAAATAAAAAAACGAAATTAAGGCACCAACAACAAAATAAATAATCTGAAAATCGCGCACCGAAAACATTAGCAAAAGGCAAAAAAAAAGTTGTAAAAAAGATCTACTAAACGCACTGCAGAGGTGTAGAACACAATAAACAATAACAACATGCAATACAAAGCGTATGTCTGTTTGAGTTGTTGTGATTGCTTGTTAACGAAGAGATTAAATATGTATATAGTGGCGGTGTGCACGCTCACGCACTTTGGCCGAGATTTGCCTAACACACGCTGCCAGAAAGCAGAAAACGGCTGTGATTTGTAAGTATGTATGTTTGTATGTATGCTTAATGTTGTTGCTTATTTGTAACAGGTATTCCTCAACATACATGCATACAAACAACATTTACTAACTTGAAGGTGTCTAAGAGAATGAATATTAATGTGTGTAAAGTTGCCTGATCGCGGTGATTTCTAATATGCAGTTATGGGCAAGTGTATACATTAGGGTGGTCATAAAAAAAACCAACACACTGATTTTGTAATTATTTTGTCATCAATGGATAACATTTCGTTCCGATATATTGCCTGTCAAAAACTGTAGATCCTGTGATGTGAATGATGAAGACATAACAGCGGTGAAAGCATAGTATACTATATGTCGCATGGTTTCAAAAATATTTTTTTCTCCATCTTTAACATTATTTAACTGTTTTCTATTGTTTTCAAAATTTAATGCTGACTATTGCAGTATTGGGGCACATAGGGGTTGAGATTTATGCAATCGGATATAAATTATCTCAAATCATTGAAGGATCGCCTTAATGCTGTATTTCTAATAGCATTAAAGGGTACAAAGAACTTTATCTTGACCGATGAAAAGGTCAATTGCTTTTGTGGGCGAATCTGAATAATTTATTCAGTAATTGTCGCAATGCCTTGGATAGTAATCCATGCCAAATTTCTTGAAGATATCTTGTCATATAAAAACGTTTCCATTTTTTCATTTTAATCTATCTATTCTACTGTAGTCCAATATCCGCAGTTCCTACAATGAGCTGCTTCTTGAGAGGGAAAAGTTGTGTATTAAATCTCACAGCAATATGTCGAAATGAGGGCCTAGTTCGCTTACATATCGACTGATAGAAGGAATACGAAGACTACTGCTAAATCGACTCAGCTCGCCACACTGATCAATTACTTATACAGGGGTTGTTTTTCTTCCGCCGCGACTATACTTCCGAGCTTGAGCGTACCAACTGGATTCGGTATAGGGCGTTCCTTGCTAACGAACGAGCAGCTGGTCAGTTATCTCAGAGCAACTGGAGAGCCAGGACAAACATCTTCGAGCGACGTGTTTCTGTGAGTAATGCAAGCCGAAAATGCAGCGTTCGTTAGAGTAGAGGTACGCGATTAAATTCTGTGTGAAACTCAGTAAATCTGCGACAGAGATGTTTGATATTATCAAGCAGGCTTACCCAGATGTTGTTTTAGCAAGAAGTGGTGTATTTTGTTGCCACCAGGCCTTTTTGAAGGATCTAGAAGATTTCGCTGATGAAGACCGGAAGAATGAGCAAATCCAAAAAAAAAACCGATTGGAATTGCACCACGACAACGCCCCGGCTCACACCGCCTTTCTTTGTGAACAGCTACCCAGCGCTTCCGCAGCTGCCCAACATCCTAGATGTGGCCCTCACGAACTTTTTTTTATTTCTTCGTAAACTTAATATAACCGTTTCAGGGTTAAATAAGTAATTGTCTTCGATTTTAAGACAAATACGGCAACATCAACTTCGCTTAAAGCGCTAATTTCACAGTGGAGCCTTTATACTATTAATGTGATAATGGTTTGCACATATTATATTAGAAAGTACGATAGTGACCAGAAATTACTTTTACAAATGTTGATACCGCTATCATACATATTAGACATTTTCCCTACCTCCTCAACTCACGACTAGAACAATGTTCTGTCATACACGTGTGGAAACATCCACAGATTCATCCATCTGATCTGTTTCAATAGCTGCTGGAGATAAAACCTAGTACTGTCTTTAGATAGACGATTGAGTGTTTGTTGTTTTAAATACCTTGCAACCCATTTCCACATAGTAAATATTAAAAATTTGTGAAGACTTTGAAGGATATGGAAAGCGACCCAATACAAAGACTTACAGCCGTTTCAATGTTTGGTTAGCAGTCATCTGTCACTTAAGTTCTGGTAAAACTAAAACATGGTTCTTTAACGAAACAAGGGGTCTTAATTAAGTTAGCCTGAACTTAACCGAAAGATAGCTGTTAATCATACAGGACCATGAGTATCGCTTCAATCAACTTTACTTGCGAGACTATCATACAATCTTAATGAAGCCATGCGTAGGTTTCCTTTTATCAAACTTTTTTCATTCTTTCTTTAAAGAAATAAGGGAAAGTAAACGAGCTACTACAGTCTTGATATGGACAAACCAGTCGCTCCTGAAAACTGGGTGAAAAATAAGCACAGAAATTTTTAATGTTCAACATTCTTCCAAAAACCATATATTGATCACCCCTGACCCCAATTTCGGCTCATTTGTAACCCGTTTTCTGTAAACCTTACCTTCATAAGTAATGGAAAGCGCGTAAATTTTCTTTCTGAATAAATCACCAAGTCAATCGACGATTCAAAGGTGAGAAAACGCCTACGAAATTTCAAGTGACAGGTGAACGCGTGCAACGCGGTCAGTTGAACAAATTGAGACATTAAATGGATTTAAAATGCAAATGTGTGAGCGTTTGTGCCCTGAAGCGCTGTTGCTGTTGCTGTTTTCATTGTTGCCAAACAATTTGATTAATTCACACGCCAAACGAAAGCAACACAGAAGCACAACAACAAGCGAAAGGACAATGCGGCGACACTCGAAGGAGCTAACAAATCCAAATAAATGGTGCACAATTGCAGCGAGTCACGTAACTTCGTATTCGTATACAAAATTCACCACTTCACTTAGGGAGGGCCGGCCAGAGTTGTGTATAAATAAATTTAAAATTCACTGAATTTCCATGCAACGTTCGTTGTGTTGTTGTTGGTTTGTGTTGGTTCGTTAAATGTTAAGTGGCTAGCAACCCCCTAAATAAGAAGAAGAAAAAGGCGTCAGACTGTTGAAATAAATGCTTGCAGCGCTTTTGGATTTCCTCAAAAGCGCATGTAGCGATCGTTGAAGGCGATAATTTCGGCTGAGTATAAATGGAAATCAGCAGCGAATTGAACACTTGACAAATTGCATTATACTCGGGCACTCAGCACTCGGCACTCGGCACTCGGCAGACAGTGCAAATTATTACTGACATTGTTGTTGTTTATATGTTGTAATGTTTTTATTTACATTTACATACACTATATATTGATATACTACATATGTATTTATATATAAGTTATATACATACGTGCGACTACTAATCGCACCGTCTAGCGGCGCTTTGCGACACGTCCAACACCCCCTACCGGTACGGTGTTTCGTTGTACCAGTTACCAAGCTCTTCGCGTGCTTTTGATTTTGGAGGGAGATAAGCTGAAATCGCGTCGGCCTTTGGTAGTCAGGGGTGTTGTGCGACGTTGGATTGCAAGTAGGTAAGCAGTTTCAGTTATTTTTTAACGATTTTTATTACAGAAGGGGGTTTACATTTATATTACAATAATATTGTAAATCGATTAAAATTTAATAGTACTGAAACTGAAATTGATGATGAAAATTTTAAAAGCACAAATTCATTATTGGACACAGTGAAAAAAATATAGTAGCCGTTTTAGAGTGTGTACACAAAGGCCGTGGAGACTCGACTCGGCGTCGTTCACAGCCACTCGAACTGACGTATGGAACGACTTGACGCATTTTCCGTCGAGACCTGCAATTGAAAGCGTACAAAATACAGCTTGTGCAAGAGCTGAAGCCGTTCGACCATCTTAAGTGACATCTCTACGATCTATTGGCTCTTGAAAAGTTCAAAGAAGATCCGACATTTTCGAGCCAAATTTTGTTCAGCGATGAGACCCATTTCTGGCTCAATGTGTATGTAAACAAACAAAATTACCGCAATTGGGACGAAGAGCAACCTGAAGAGATTCAAGAGTTGAATTTTCATCCAGGAAAAAATAACGGTTTTGAGCCGGTTGATTGGCCGTGATATTGTGATATTACACCGTTAGACTTTTTCCTGTGAATTTAGTATCAAATACGAATGCGTCGGTTATATTGGATATTCTTTAACAAAAACTTCCTATATGGATATTAAAAAGCAAAATTCCTAGTAGAATGTGACGGTATTGAGAATTAAGATTATTTTGATAAAGTTTGACATCTCCTCTAGATTTCAAAAAACACACTCTATATCTACGTTGGTACAGCCGAGGTCAGCTTTACAAGTCTTCGATACTTGGAATCTATTAAAGATATGCCGCAGGCCTAATAAGTTATTTGTGTAGCGAGTACACCAGAACTGAAGCCTGCAAGCAAGAAGCGGTTTCAGGCTATTATAAAACCTACTATTGTTTGTATTCGCGATCATCAGCAAATGTAGTTACGTGAGCGTATGCTCTGTTAAGAAGAACCCAATGAAAAACATAAGCTCTCTTTTAGCGTCCTCTCCCTGAATATTGTCAAAAAAAGTTTTCGAAATAGAAATGGCGGTCAGATCTGAATTCGGCACAAAATTTTTAAATTTTTAAATTCTCATTAAAAATCAAACAGCAAATAGATAATTTAGCTTTGATTTCTACTTTCAAACTCATGGATCTTTCAGCGCGTGTGTCATTACCTCTTACAGACAACCAATAAAGCAATCAAGATTTGATATGCACAATGCCAGTCTTATCATCTCTGCTCAGTCAACAGGCCTAAACAATATTAGCCGAAACGATTATTTACCAATGTGTAAACGTTTTAATAAACAACAACAAATATACCCATACAAATAATCATAATAATGCCTGAATGCATTTCCGAAACCACACTTGGCAGCTGCTGCGATCTCTGGCACTCCACACACGGGCTTCCCCCAACTCATGCAGGCCATTGATGCGAACTTATGCCGCACACTCGCTTACACTTACGTGCATCTAATCTATCTCTTGTATTTGTCTATTAGGTATAATGGATTTATTTGTATTTGTGCTTTGCTTGCCGGAGATTCACCCACTTTTTTCGCCCTAAATGGCTTCATAGCTGAGCTGTGAGCGCTTGATGGACTTCGGATGATTTTCGAAATGAAAATAATTCGTCGCTATGAAAATATATACATATATTTGGTTGCATGTATGCATTTATGTAGGTATGTATATGCACATTCATTGGGAGGGTAGTATGAGATATATAGTATATGTATGATTCCTTGGTAGATAATTTGCTTATTTACTTGAGACAAATAGACTTGCAACAATTGTTGCAAATGCTTTCACACACACACACATACATAATCATGTTATTGCTGAGCACTACATTCGTTGGTTGTTTTGGTCCATATGTGTGGATTGCATAAATTGCTTGCGGAAACATTGCTTTGTTTAGCAAAATCATTTTGTGTTCGGCAGCATTTCGAAATGGAATTTTGAAATTATTAAATATATGCATACATATATATGTATATGCGAACATAAATTAATTTGTGCATATTTGCATTTTATTAGGGGAAGTAGAGCATTAAGCAATTATGTATGCGTGTATACATGTTTGTGTGTATTTGAGTTTGTATTTACGAAGTTAATCGACTGTAAAATTGAAATAAATGATAGAAATGGTTTTCTATAGACCGTTAGTTGGGTTAGGTTTAGCATAGGCTGACTTACTTTACGAAATTGGATCAAAAATATCTTAGCAGTATATATGGACAATCTTTAATTATCTCTGAGAACTTAGAAACCATCGACAGGAAAGAAATTTTAAAAGATCAAGTTGAGAAGAGCAAACCGCAGTAGCATCCGAACATATAAAAGCACTTTACTCGTATTGGTATAGTATCACAAAAACGTAAAAAACGACTATATAGATGAAAAAGACAGACTCTCTCAGAAATCCGTTGTTACATCTCGTACAAGATGTATTCTTAAACCAACAATGGAGTTAATAATGGGCAATTATCGTATCATTCGCTTTCAACTTCAGATATTTTGCCCTCTTTCGCTTGACACTCTCCTCTCGAGTCATGTACACAGTTAGGTTAGGTTAGGATGTCGATCATAAGAGGGATCTCACTTGAACAAATTGGAACGTCAGTCTGTTTTAGTACTTACGAACTCCTAAAAAACTGATCGTAAGACACTTATAGATCGACAAATTTATTGAGACGTTTAATTTCAGTTTCGGTTATGTCTTCTGGGCTGTACAGTGGAGGAAGAATTGCGTTCTATTCTCGGCCATAAGGATTTCACAGTTGCACAGGATCTGTTCATCGACCAATGGATGACCCCTTTAGCTTGCTCATCGACTTTGCAGTTGCCATCAATTCCACTGTGACCAGGCACCCGAGTCCGATGCTGTAGTAGTTTGCTGCTATTTCTAGTAGACACTTCTTGACTAGCGTTGAGCACTCGTTTTGTGAGATCAGCGCTAGTATTGTAGCTCTGTTGTCGGATTGAATACGTCCCTGAAAGGGGCTTCACTGCGATGCAGTGAACTAAGTTTTCAAAAGTTCAGTTAAAGGAGGAGAGAATTTCGACGTTTCCTTATTCTGATCCCTTCAAATGCCCAGCAGTGGTGTGGTTCAGTTAGGACATACTGGTCTTAAGACCAGTTTAGTAAAAGAAAGGTGAAGAACCGGTGATTACTCAGCCGTCATCATTGTCATGTAGCAACGTTAGGTCGAGCGTTGTCAAGATAGAAAATTATTGTCGTATGTCTAGTCGCAAATCCCGGTATTTACCCAGTTTTTGAAGCTCATAATATCGAAGTAAATAAGATTTTCCAACAAGAAACACCTTCGCAGAATTACCAAGGTCTGATGAGGGATACTCGTATTCCAAGAAGGATAGTGTAGAGGCGTAATATGTATATATAACCACTAGTCTATGAGTCTTTTTCTTCTTTATTGGCGTAGACATCGCTTAAGCGGTTCTGTAGTCTATAGTTTTGTTTTCATTGGGTGTGTTTTTTTACGTGTCGAGTTCCAAACCCAGCGAACAACCCTGACCAACGATATTTCGCCTTCTCAATTTAGCTGGCCTTCAACCGGATGTTTTTTTGGCTATCCGGAGAACACCTGATTTCACCGGAAATCGTAAGCTGCTTTTAAGTCCATTAGTCTACAAATCTGATTTATATCTCATGGCGCTGATAATGCGTTTGATCAGTTCCAAATTATGGTTTTGAAAATCGAAAAGGTATCGGCCATCTCAACTACCTATCACGATTTCAAATCCAGCACCCTTCAAAGGGTAAACTCTACAGAAGATCAGGTAATGCCACTGTTCTTAAAAACTACATTATTATTCTACATATGTAGAAATGTATGTTCTCTTCGATGTTTCATAATTAATAAGAAATACTTGCATTTCTATACTTGACTGCTTACAAAAAAATAGCCTTTTGTTAGCGATAAAAAACTGGCATTTTCACGTCGTACCCAAATATTTACACAAATCGATTTTTTATTCGAAAACAAATAACACAAAGCAAACACTTGATGGATGTAAAAAGAATAGCAATGATGAAAGCAAAAAATCCACACACATATGCATACTTACATTTGTATGTGCATATGCTCACAATTGAAAGTATATAAATATTAGTATGAGAATTATGAGCCCTGCCCGCGGTGGACGCTTTGTGAATTCGTCTGACTGAAGGCAGCAGTCTCGACTATTTTTGATTTCATACCATTTTATTGGCACAATTGCCCGCTTAGCTGTTGATATATTTGAACAACTACATACATATATGTTCTGGTAAGTATACTTGGATTCGGTTGCAAGGATGTGAACTGCTGCGGTGTGAATTTTGAGCGCAAGTCGGTGGATGTTGAAAAATTTTCAAGATTTCGTTTGTTTTGGAGAGCGAGCGCGCAGCAAATGTCGACCGAGGCATGCTGTTGACCCGCAAAAATGGCAGCTGCAATACCCACTCCAATAAACGGCGTTTATCGCGACAGGATAGCAACAACTGTGCTTTGTAAGCGGAATAACGCGAGGTACTCGCACACATACGCTTACAGAAGGCGAAGAAAGCAGTGCGAAGTAAAAAAAAGGAGCAAGCAAACTGTGCAACTGCAATTACCAGCAATCAACAAAAGTTATGTGCATACATATGTACACACATATAATTATAAACTGTTAGCACGCTGAAAACTGTAAATTTTTTGAAATCATTGAAGCCGAACAGCTCGCTGGCGTTGACTGGCCTCTTACACCCCTTCTAATGCAAGTTATTTTGCGATATTCTCTATTGTTGTTAATGTTGTTAGTGTTGTTGTTAAAAAGAGCACATGCGGCGGCAACTTAATTGTGGGTTTACATTTGAGTTGCGCTGGCAACTATATAATTTAAAAGGCAAGTAAATATACAAAGCCCGTCAACTGCGCAAATAGTTGGAATTTGAGTGCTCATTTGGGATTTTACATCTGTGAAACAAATATAGAATGCAATGTTCAGTTCTGCTTACTCCAGACTGGATAAGGAAGCGAAGCAAATGGGTCTGGTAATGAACGAGGGCAAGACGAAATATCGCCTGTCTTCAACCAAACAATCGTAGCACAGGCGACTTGACTCCCACGTCACTGTTAGCGGTCATAACCTCGAAGTCGTAAACAATTTCGTCTATCTTAGAACCAGAGTTAACACCAACAACAACGGCGTTAGTCTCGAAATGCAACGCAGAATAACTCTTGGCAAAAGGTCCTACTTCGGACTAAGCAGGCAGTTGAGTAGTAAAGTCTTCTTTCGACAAACAAAAACCAAACTCTACAAGTCACTCGTCATCCCCGTTTTACTATAATGTGTAGAGGCATGGAGGATAGCAACATCTGATGATCGGCGGTACGTGTCTTCAAGAAAAAGGTTCTGCAAAAGATTTATGGTCTTTTGCGCA
Organism: Bactrocera latifrons; assembly: GCF_001853355.1. NCBI lineage: Eukaryota > Metazoa > Arthropoda > Insecta > Diptera > Tephritidae > Bactrocera > Bactrocera latifrons. Next base: position 691,081 of record NW_017536407.1, on the reverse strand, counting down.
TTGGAAATGGCGAATATCGCAATCGACGGAACGATGAGCTATACCAGATATACGACAACATTGACATAAGATTAGGAGACACCGGCTACGCTAGCTAGATCACGTCGTGCAAATGGATGAAAACACTACCGCTCTGAGAGTATTCGACGCAGTATCCGCTGGGGGAAGCAGAGGAAGAGGAAGACCTTTACTGCGTTGAAAAGACCAGGTGGAGAAGGACCTGGCTACATTTGGAATCTCCAATCGGCAAAAAATAGCGAGGAGGAAGAGGGACTTCCGTTCTCAAAAAACACTTTTCTATATTTTCACTATAGTTGGTTTCTGTTTCGGAGAATGAAACACAAAAGTGTTTCTAACTTTTGCCTAACTTTGTACCGTCAATTTAAAGGTTAGAAAATGTATTACACAGTAATCCTTAATCGGAAACGAAACCAAACCAAAGTCTTATGTGCCGAATAATCATCCCAAGGATATTCGAAACATAAACAAGAGTCTGTCGAGTGCCTATGATATTCAGCAAGTATTACGAGGCAAATGTAAGAAATTGTTGATTGAAACCGGTCAGTTAATATAAAGAGTGCTGAAGCCAGAAAGGTGCTGGAAACCGGGTTGTTAGCGAGACTCACTTTATCATTATATGGATTGTTGTTGTAAATGTTCAAGCCGGGTACCTTTTGGACTATGTCATACCCGTATGTATTCCGGAGAAGATACAGTTATCAAATATTAATTTACTTTTCCAATGATGACTTATGACCTCTAAATGAAGTACACTCTATTGGGTCTCGTCTTAAACCAAACTTCTAAAATTGAACATTAAGAAAGCTTTTGTGACCTTGTATAATAGCAGGCCTACTATAGGCAAGCGTTGGGACTCATCATACCATCGAAAAATAAGCAATTCCTTGTGGAGAAAAGGAAACTTTCAAATTGACATCTCTAAACTGATAGACTAGATGAAGTGATTTTGAAAGCTCGTGGCGGCCATTAAACATGGATAAGGATTTTTGTTAAATTTTGTCAGTATGCTTATTGAAGTTAAGATTATGCTAAGGTTATTACACAAGCGACACGGTCTCCGAAAAATCCTGAAAAACTGATGGTGGGTATTGCAGTAAGACTCTCTTTCGAAATGAGGCAAGAAATTGGCACAATGTTTACCGACTCCGGAATTTTATGAAATCGACGCGAACGATCTCTATTTCTAACGACATGGTGTGCCGCCTCATGTTTCAAGTATAAAAATGGACACGTTCCCTGCAAAGTTTGGCGACTCATTAATTTAGAAAAATTGTCCAGTCAAATGGCCGCGGAGATCATGCGAATTAACGCCTTTAGATTATTTTCTCTGCGGATATGTTTAATTTAAGGTTTACGTCAATCAACCAGCAACGCTCACAGAGCTCAAAGACAACATTTAGCGCACTATTGCAGAAATTTCGGACGAAATGCTGCTGTAGGTAGACCCAATACATAAATCGACTCAGCTTGTTATGCTTACACACTTTGTGCAATCTTAATACATCCTTCTCTGGGCATAAACAAATTCTTACCGTCTTTCATTCACTTTACGGTTACGGTTTAAAAAAAATCTATTTTTTTATTGTGTTATTAAATTCCACAATATCTATATTTTGTCCAAAATTTTTAAGTTGGTTCCCGTAATAGTTTCGGAGATATAGCCTTATATGCTCGAGGCTAGCTTTCATTGACACTCAAATCTTTAAACGCGTTTTTTCGAAACTGTGTTTTTGAGCAAGATTTCTCGAAAACTGCTCTACCCATCTTCATGAAATTTTAAACACGTCTTTGAAATACAATTCTAAAAGACTTGGACGAAGGATTTTTTTTCGTTTACAACTATTTGAAAAGCATAAAATATCGCGAAATTTTCATATTTTTGTAAAAATGTCTGCCAAAAATTCAATTTTCAGGTTTTTTCCAAGTTCTAAGTTAGGTTTGAACTAAAACACGCATTTTTTCACTTTGGATGATCCTGTCGGGAGTTATCCTGCCAACGCGAGCGCAGCTTTTTTCCGAGGGATTACCGGCAATAGCGTCGCAAGGGCCGAGTTTAAAACATTTTTTCCAAAAATTTCACAATTTCTTTCTTAATAGTGTATGTTTACAGGACAGTTACAGTAAAAAATTCTAATATAATATATCATTTTTTATATTAGAAAAGTTTTTGAAACAGACTGTTTTTTACCCGAGGAAGCCCATGTAACCCCTTATATCGATGCCTCACTGTGTTTGAAAACGTTTCAGGCTCGAACTGTCAGCCATTGCTATCGCATAATACACGCATGTAATTAGTTATTGTGCGTTTTTTCATTGCTGTTTGTGCGCTTCTACGCGGCAGGCACTCGGCTTTGCTGCGCACTTGAAAAATAAACGCGCAGCAAATAAGGCATAATCGGCGCTATAACAACAGCAACAACTATAATATTCAACAAAGTGTGCACTCGGAATATCAAATGAAAAAATAATAATTATATATTTTATCAAAAACACATTTTCTGCTGACTTTACAATGGGTAGTATGTATATGAGTGTTGGGAGAAAAATTTGACACACACACATATACAAACACATATAGTATATGCTACTCGCATGCAAGCACCCTATTCCGTTGATCCTGCAACAGTAACAACTCCGTCCAGGGGTCCGCCCTGATGCGGGCATATAACACTGGGGTGTTGGTGCAAATGTAACAACCCCTTTCCTTGTCTCTGCCGCACCAATGAGACACCCAACTGTTAGCGGCTGCGACTGCCATGACAACGTCAGCTGTATGTAGCCTGTAAGGGGACTCGAGGGTCAATCGATATTGAGATTGTATAAAATGCTTAGACGCATTGTAAGTGCATAAGTGACTGGCAAAATGGTCGCCGTTCAGCAGGCTGCTTTAGGCTTTTATCAGTCTCCCTCTTTGTCTGCCTGCAGAGTGCAAACTGCATCTGCGCATCCCTGCAGCATTCGCCCGTAATATGCACAACGCAGTTAGCGCTAAGCTTAAGTCAATACCGTTACTATTACATCGATACTCAGTCAGTGCATTACGTCGAAGCGAAATGAAGATTAAAAAGTTGTTGTTTTTTTTTTTTTTTGCAACAATTTGTCTTCAATAAAGTTCACGTTCAACTTGTGAAACTAACGCCTCTGATGCTTATCGTACAAGGGGTGTTGGTGTTATTTTTGTTGCAGCACGCAACGTTTTTTATTCACCATTAGTCACATAAAAAGGCGGCAAAAGACTACAGTCTCACTTTGATTAGCATAAATGACGGAATTGTTGCTTTTGAATGCTTTGATGGACCGGCAAGGCAATTGACGCTGATGCCAGTTAAGTTATGAATAAATGAACTTTTAATGGGCGTGCACTATTATGTTCATAAGTACATATGTATACTCTCATAAATGTATATGTATGCATACATAAGAACTGAAATTGTATCTTTGTATACTTTAAGCTTCTAAGAGATGCACGGTGGAGGAAAAAATATACATGAGAGTTCAATATCAACTCCCGCTATGTAAAAATGGCTTTTTATGAAATTAAATAATACATTTTTTCGAAAAACATCAGAAACAGTTAACATTTATAAAACAATGCTTTTCGGCTACCAGGATGTCATGAAACGTATTATTACTGGTGACGAATCTTGGATCTATGCTTACGACCAGGAAATCAACGATCAATAGGCCAAATATCGTGGCAAAGGTGAGCCGAAGCCAAAAAAACACATGAAAGCAGGCCAAAAAGCAATGTTAAGTTGTACTTTTCTTCCATCTTTGAGGTGTGGTGCACTCCTAATCAAGGCAAATTAGTTGAGTGTAAATGCGTCATTTGTGCGAAGCTATTCGTAAAACGAAGCCGAAACTATGAGCCAATAACTATTGGTTTTTGCACAACGACAATGCACCGTCGCATACTGCTTTGCTTATTCGTGAGTTTTTCGCCAAATTTTCATCTGACATGAAGACATTAAACGTACATTGAATGTTATTGCGGAAATTGACTTTAACAAACTGTTTCGAGCATTTGAAAAAACGTCAGCATAAGTGTTTTGTGGCCAAGAGGGACTACTTAGAGGACGATATACATAGATTTTGAAGAATAAGTTCAAAGTTAAAAGATTATGAACAAAGTCTTACTATTTTTTGGTCATAATAGTACATCCATCATAGTCGTGTGAATCTTGAGTTTATCCAAAAGGACCTACAAGTTGAATGTTATCGAATTATAAGGTCTAAGGTTATAGTTTCGAAAGATTACTATTAATTAAAAACAAAATATTTAAATAAAATCGGATTTTTACGATTTGATACGAATTTAAATAGTCTCAACGCCGTTATCCATTTAGATGGCATGTGCTTGCAAGTAGATAATTAGATGGTCTGTCGAACGACCCACCTAGGCCTTTAGAAGGTTCATTGTGAAATCACCGGGACTAATATCGCCCCTCTCACTCTATCGTCTACCCTCTAAACCACTCCGTAATTCTGATGAAGTTCATCAGTACAAAAACCTATACAACCTCTGAAACGTCGTCAACTCAGGTTTGTCTGCTTATTGAGCAAGTCAGGGATTAACTTAACCGAAATTCAGCTAAATTTATAACATGTTTATGTGCTAAATATCTGCAAGTAGCAAAAGGCCTATAAATTCCCTCTTTTCCAGAATCTAATTGTATGGTGGCTGGTTCATCCATGGCTTCATAATTGCCAAGAATATAACTATGTCCTATGCAGCTTTATTGCTAGAGACTCCTTCACTTTCTTTGGCGAAACCCTAGAAGAGTTTAGTGATTTCAGTGTATATATATAAACATATTACTTGTTGTGAGCAAGTTCCTTATCAGAATAAGAAGACATTTTTTTATTGATGTGATCTCTACTTGGAAGACACTGCAGTGATCGGGTAGGCGGAATGTAATTTTGGTATTTAATTTAGCTAAAAAGACACAACCTTCCACTGAGTTATCTAGTTTAGATCCATCCGTATTATGGCTTATCCTAAAATCGCTGTCCACCTTGTCACTTTTCAACTTTCCAAGGAAAGGAACATAAAGGGCATAAATCTTTTCCACAATCTTCTGTGAATATATTTGTCGCTGTTGTAAAACATATTCCACAAACTAAGCGGCACGTAGGAGCCAAGTCGATAGTTGATATTTTGTCAAATAAAATTTAAAAGCTTCTGCAATTTCCATAAAAATGTCAATTTTAAAGCTTTAAAGGAACGTGAGTATACTTTAATTCTACCACAAATTAAGGTTAAATAACGGCAATACACACCGACACACTAACGAGCATATAAACATATTTAAATTTGAATCCCCCGCAAGCAAATAAAATGATTTGAAATAAATGTAAACAAAAGACAAGCAAAATCACTTGCGTGAACAAATAAAAATGCTGTAGATGAAGCTGCGCTCTGTCAACAAACAACAACAAATAGTGGTAAATCTAAGTAAATAAACAATTAAAATGTCACACCGAATTGCAGCGTCGCTTTGATGGCGCAACATTTGAGCATGCACACTCTCACACACATACACTTGCATGCATATTATGCTGAAGGCTATAGGAGGTGAATGAGCACAGAGGAATGCTAAAATATCGCCGCACACATACACACATATGTAAATAAACTTAATACAGCATGTGTATGTGTGCCAGAGTGTGTGTGAACCCGTGTCAGCATTGAAAACTGCGATAAAAATCGACAGCCCAAAATGGATCACACGAAAGCGCCCAGGAGCCAGGAGCCGGCAGACAGAACACAAAAGCGCATTACAGCGTGAAACCAAACCAACAACGCCAACAACACGCTGTAAAACGCTGACAAAATGCCAAAATACAAAAAGAGTAAACTAAACGCACAAAAATAAAAAGCGAGTGTAAAATGCGAGACAGTTTTTGGCCGCTGGGGAATTGCGGCTGCCAACAGCCATCAACGTCATCATCATCACCAACAGCACCAGCAGCAGCAGCAACGTAGCCAACAGCCGACGGTGTGCAAATAAAACTGCGCGGATCACAACTCAAAGGGAATTGACGTAGCAGCAGTTCCCAATTAAAAATTCAACCGAAATCGAAAGCAACAATGCCCGCGAACGAGCATTGGCAAATACTAGCTGTATGTATATGTGTCTGTGTATGTATTTGTGCGCACTTAAAGCTGTGCAAATAGAAGATGTAAAGGATGAAAAAACTGCATTCGCTCACGGCGAGTTCGAGCGACCCACTGTGTAAGGACATGTGTAAGCTGCCAGGAGTAGCGTTTACAACACAATGCCATTGTCATACAAAACTGCACGCACACAAATACCTATCTACATTGACATGTACACAAGTGTCGCGCAACTGCAACCAGCTGATGCTATTTGCTCTTAGAATCCCGTGCTGTCTGTGCGCTTTTCATCGAACGACTACTGAACTTTGACAGCTTGTCAAGCGGTGGGTGGGCGCACAAGCCGCCAAGCAAGACGCGACCGAACACAACCGACTGCCAAACTAACTAGCAAAACTAGCAAACTCAAATGTCACTTGCTAGTGGAGGCAATAATGTTCGAAAAGGTAGTAAACACGCTTGGTGATTTATTTGCATTTTCAGACAAATTCGTGTATGTATAGGAAAACACTTGAAAATCCTTGCTTTTATGTTGGCAATGAGCGTAGAGCGGGTGTTTACGGCATAAAGGACCGCTGAAAGTTCAACAAGCGCTAAGCAGTAAGATCGAACGCAAAGAGTTTCAAAAAAAATTGTTTATTTGCCACTTTTGAATTTTTTTTAAATTTGTGACAAGCAGAATTTCCTCATCTGTCCTTCATCGAGTCACTGTATGTTTTAAAAAATCCCTTTCGAGCTTGATATTTTCATATTTGATGTCACAGTGCGTTCATTGCACTCGAGAAACTCGAGAAATCATGTTTATTTAGTTCAATATTATTAGCTTTTGGCAAAAATAATATGTAAGAGTACATATGTACGAGTATATGGAATTAAAACAAGGCATCAATAGAATTGTTGGTCATGGGTTTATTTCTGAGCTCAGAATTTTAATCAGAACCATAACTCGTTTCAAAACTGTATAGTGCGGTCTCTCTGCTGTACTGAAAAGCCTATGTTTCACCACCACATTCGAAAATCCTAAAAGAATCAAGGTTGTTCTGCTAATTGGTTACGCTGATACAGTTTTGTCAAAAACACTACGAGTAGTACAAAGCCTTTAAAGACAGTCGAGAGTTTAATTTCGAGTGCGGAATCAATGCGAATGTTGGAAAATGCTTTCAGTAATTCAAAAACACAAGCCTACGAGTGGTACAAAGCTTTGAAAGATGGTTGAGGGATCGTCGATGACATACCTAGTTCTGAACGACCTTTAACTTATGAAAATTTTAAAAAGAGAAGGATGTGGTGCTTGAAAATCGTTAGGAAAGTGTTAGAGAGATGGCACGAGATCAAGGCAACTCTCGCGAGTCCGTTCGAATAATTTTAATGGAGATTTTGAGTTTGAAAAAAGTTAATGCTCGACTCGTCCCGATAAAATTAACCGTAAATTGGTCGCCTTGGACATGCTTCATGCGAATTCCGAATCCACATTCACGAAGAGCATTATAACTGCGATGAGACATGGGTTTATGAGTTTGACATGCAACAAATCAGCAATCATCGGAATGGAGCAAGAAAATAAACGAGCCGAAACCAAAAAACCACGCAAAAGCCGCTCAAAGTGATGATCGTTGTTTTTTCGGTATTCGGGGTTTGGTACATCATGAATTTATTTCGGAGGGACAGACGGTCAGTAAGGAGTTCTATTTGACCATATCCGTCGAAAACGGACGGAATTGTGGATGAACAATTCATGGATTTTACACGATGATAATTCTTCCCCCGCTTCGCGCAACGAGACTGCCATCGATCAACCATCGTATTCACCAGATTTGGCTCCGTGGTATTTATTTTTTGTTCCCCAAAAATGCCGCTCCGTGGAACCCAGTCGATCGAAGAGATAAAACAAAAAAGGTCATCCCGAAAAATGCTTATGACAAGTATTTCGGGACGAGTACATGTGACTGCCTGTTAATCCGTCTGTCCATGCAAGGGAGAACTTGAGCTACAATTGAGATGCCTTGATGAAACTTGCTATATGTGTTCCTTGGCACCCATTAGGATTAAGACCACTTTCACACCCACAAAACACCATTGAATGAAAACCTATAAAGTATCAAAACCAAGCACTAAATTAAGAAAGGAAACTCTAATTTAACACAGTGGTTCAAAGTATACAATGAACTGCCAAGAACTGCTTGGCGTATACAGACCAAATTTGGTATGGGAAAATAGGTGAAATCGGTTGACGACAACGCCTACTTCCCATATAACTTTTATATTCCTTCTGATTCTTTGACAGTAGACAAATCCAACATCAATAAAGTTATCAAAATAAAAGTTTGCACAAATTGTGCGATCAAGAAAATCAACCGTTGAAAAGTGGTTTGCTAAGTTTGAACGAGGCAAAATGAGCACAAAGGACGATGCAGGCAGTAGACACCCTAAAAAGGTTGTTACCGACGAAAACATCAAAAAACTGCCCAACATAATTTCGGATGCAAGTCGCAAAAGATTCTTTGATAGAACTGACACTCTAAAGATATTAAAGGAATTTATTGGATATATTTATTGTGATTGAATATTTGAGTGTGCAAAAATTCTGTGCAAAGTGGAGTCCAGTCGATAGTCGGCCGAGTGTGCAGTCCACTTAATTAACTGATCTCAAAGCGTGGAAAGAGACAAGAGTCAGTGGCAAGGCTATGTCGTCTGTTTTTTATGATACGCTTAGGATTATGTTTATAGACTATCTTGAAGAAGTAAAGGCCGATGGACAACGACAATTACATTGCATTATTGAACCGTTCGAAGAATAGAAAAGGGATGTTTCATCACTTCACCGTGTCACAAATCTGAGAAAACGTATATGAATTGGGCTTTTAAGTGCTTCCGCATCCAACGTACTCTCCAGATCTGGCCCACAGCGACTATTTCCTTATTAAGACCTCAAGAGAAAGTTCGCTGGAAATTCATTTATTATTTTATACAGCAGCAGCAGAGGAAGAGAAGAGCAGAGAAGATTGCAGGAACTGAGGCTTATTTTGAGGCTTAAGGCAAATTTAAAAATTTTTTTAAATTATTTGCCGCTATAATTGTTGTCTATATTCTCGAACATAACTACATATAATTAATAATAAAATCAAATTGTATCAAAACAATATTTTCTATGTTAGCCTATGTTACCCTTTTCAGCCCATCAGTTTCATATAGTTTTTTGTCTGGCTTAGAAAGGGTTTTTTATTTCAGATTTTATTGGTTTATTGAGTTTATACAAGTTTCGGTTCTAGCTGAGAAATGCAAAAATCCACGTTTTTTGAAAATTTTAAATGATATTTAGAAAAACAGTTTCTCAAATTGGCACTTTTAAGAATTTTTTTCAACCTTTAGATTGTTCGAGTATTAAGTATTTCAATTAATCTAAATATAACTATATTTACTCCACCGTATCTCACATAAAATTTGCAATATTATTGATTAAAGATTTTTAAAATTAAATAAAAATATTTATATTCAAAATTACATACCTGATTATAGGGAAGTTATTATCCTAGACTGCTAGTGATGGCTGCAAGTCGGTTGTGCTTGATCCAAAAGTTCTCCAAAAATGTGTAGATACTGTTAACAGTAGTTCATGCTCTTAATTTTTATTCACGTGGTATTATGTTTAGATTTTTTTTTTTTTGCACAATACACCAACAAATTATTTTCACTTGTCACAAAGTTTTTATTTATTTCACAAAACAATTTTTTTTTCTTTTTTTTTGCTGTTAGTTTTTGTATTTTCATATAAATCTATTATATTTTTTTTGTTTTTGTTTTTGGTTTTTATTGATATTATGTTTTTAATTTTTCTTTTTTATTTATATATTTTTAATACAATTCGGCCATATCAAATAACTTTTATAATTATTCAACGAAATCGTCCAAAAGCCCGCGTTAACCGTATACAACGACTGTCAATGGCGACGTCAGTTTTAAAATGCAAATGTTTGATTTATGATGGAAAGTAAATTAATGCAAAACTGTGACCAAGTTACCGCAAAAACACCAACACATATTTGCATATCGGCACACTTTGGCGCACATTAAATGTATTAAGTCGCCGCCACACATGTGTGTGGGGTTAGAGGGGCGGGATGGCAGCAGACACAAGTGGGCATGTGTGCGTGGGCTTAGCGCCGACAGGGTGTCTGTAGCTAACGTCATTCCATACACACACACACGAGCATAAATGCAATTGTAGATGAAAAATTTCAAAGGACGACGAAGTGGCTCAGAAAAAGCCTTGAAGAGGCGTCAAACGGTGCGCTGATGGCAAAAGTACACCGACACAGTCCGCGCGCATACATACACACGGCCGCCGTTATATTAGTGACCCAACATTTGTGTCGATCTGTATGAATTGCATTGCTGACTTGACGCCTAGAAATTATTGATGAGCTGACAGTTGACAGTTGACAGCGACGAGCAACCGACAACAGCAATGGCGGCGATGACGGTGGTATTCGGCTAGACGCCCACTCACGCCAAGATAGTCTTGCTTACGGATTACACACTAAACATTCTTAGTTTTACCGTTATAATAATCCGTCGGCAAAGTGCTGGCTGAAACGCGTTTCTCGGAATTTCACTATGGCATAATATACACTCGCGCACTCGAATGTCGGCGACTACAGTTACATTACTTGCAACAATAATAAACATGAAAATTGGGCGAAGAGAGCCACAATGATATCATAAATGGGAAACATATTTATAAGCATATTCACATATCTTTCAAGGGGGTGAACTGTCACATTACCAAGGTACAAGCCATTTCATTCATACATCCCTATGCGCTCTCTTTCTGGTAGCGCTCCCAAATCTTCACACACACCCAAGCGCAAACATTCAATTCATGTATACGAAATATTTAGGGGTGTTAGGTAGTTCTTCATTTGATGCGCTCTAAAAGTGTCACATTGTATGTTTATCTCTCTACCGAACTGTCACAGAGCAGCCATAATGATTGCTCAGCACATAACCACCATTATCATCAGCAACATCATTATTAAGTTTATTTATTTGTTTACGAATAATCTGTGTTACATTAGCTGCTGAATATTAGCGAGTGATCGTTATTATTGAAATAATTATCATAATGATAATGAGCCATTTAATAAACTCTGAGACGAAACCTTGGACATGCGTTTATTGTAAAACTGATATGACGAAAGCTTTGTACGACCATTTAGGTTAGCTCTTAGCTCTTTTCTAATGCATAAAATTCGATATTCCATCGAAATCACGAGACCGAGTTTAAAGTAGAGTAGAAGCCTCGCAAGGTAGATTAAGTATCCGTGGAATTTTCCTGATTTATTTACGACCCCTAATTTTTCAGCTTCATGCGAGTTTTCGAGAGAAAAGTTCTGCGAAAGATTTATAGTCCTTTGCGCCTTAGCCACGTCATTCGATGGAACGATGAGCTGTACCAGATATATGACGACATTGACATAGTTCAGCGAATTAAAAGACAGCGGCTACGCTGGCTAGGTCATGTTGTACGAATGGACGAACACTCTCCAGCTCTGAAAGTATTCGAGGCTGTACCCTCCGGAGGAAGCAGGGGAAGGAGAAGACCTCCACTCCGTTGGAAGGACTAGGTGGAGAAGGACCTGGCTACGCTTGAAATCTCCCATTGGCGCCACGTAGCGAAAAGAAGAAACGACTGGCGTGCTGTTGTTGACTCCGCTATAATCGCGTAAGCGGTGTCTTTAAGGAATATGTCGTGCACTTCGTTCAACTTATGGTCAACATATAGCAGCCGTGGCTGAGAATGTACACGAAGACCATGGAGAGTCGGTTCGGCGCCGTTCGCAGCAACTCGGACTTAAATTGAAAGCGTACAAAATACAGCTTGTCATCGCTTCATTCTATGGTCTCTTGAAAAGTTCCAAGAAGATCCGACGCTTCCAATTTTTTTCAGTTGAGGCCTTTTTATGGCTCAATGAGTATATAAACAAGCAAAATTGCCGCATTTAGGACGAAGAGAGACTTGAAGCGATTCAAAAGCTGTCATTTAATGCAGAAAAAACAACCGTTTGGTGTGGTGTGAGGGCCGAATCATCGGTAATTCTTCAAAAATTATACCGATAAAAACGTAACCGTCAATGAAGACCGTTACCCCGCTATGATAACCAGTTATTTGATAACAAAAATTCAAGTTCGAGATTTCGGCGACATTTGGTTTCAACAAGACGGCGCCACTTCCCACACATCACATCAATCAATGGATTTATTGACAGAACACTTCGGAAAGCAGATAAATTCACGTTTTTGGCCGTTCGATTGGCCACCAAGATCGAATGATATCATACCAATAGACATTTTTCTGTATAAATATGTAATGTTAGTCTTGGAGCAAACTATCGCCCTTGTCATTCGGCAGTTACCAGTCGAAATGATCGAACGAGTTTCTGTGTTTTTCTTTAAAAAAGTAGGCAACTTAGAAATGAATAAATTTTGTATATAGTTTTCGATGTTTCCTTCCAATTTGCTGTCATATTAAAGATCGACAGATTAGAAAGCTAAATCTATGAATAAGTTAAAGGTTTCATTAGTTTTGTGTACTGCCTCATAATCGGAGGAGTATTATTAAGAATAGACCAGTTAATATGAAGAATAGTTAATCGATCTCTCAGAAAAAGGAACTTGTGTTTCAGGACATCTTCCAGGACTTATCGACAATGTGAACAAGTCATAGTTTTTCTTTTTCAGTACTTCAAGTACAAAAGTACATACATATACATATGTACGTACATATACAAATATTAATAAATAAAACCTACTGAACCACGTGAAAGAGGAGAATTACTTGTTTACCCAACTATATATGTATTAACTTACAATGGCGTAAGGCAAAGAAGGAGACGCAAAATAACACAAAAAACGCTTAGCACCACAATCATCTCCAGACATTGCAGCGGCATCAAAGTACCCACCAAACAAAAGTACATCAACTAAATCTACACTTACTGCTCAGAAATGCACTGCAACAACGAAATGAGCGAGCAGAGGACCAAACAGAACAAATAAATACACACACGCATACACACGCCAAATGCAATGCAATCAAAGAAAACTGCGAATGGACAAAAAGAGACTCGGCGGCTGTGGCCACCACACACAAAGCTTGAGGCTCCCCTTTGAAACACTGCATCCACACACCAACATCGACAAAGTTGAGTAAACATGGATTATTAGCACGATTGACAGGTGAGCCAGAAAAAAAAACGAGTGGACGACAAACAAAGCAAAAAAGCAATGAAAAAAGCTAAACAAAGCAAATTTGGCAAGAATAAAGCTGAGCAAAAACTGCCAAGTGGACCAATGGTAAACAAATTCATTGGCGAAGAGTGAATATACATATGTATGTGATATGAATGGATATGTGTGTATGCGAGGACGAATTGACAGAGAGGCGCATTTCTTAGCACCTAGAGAAATGGGCAGGAAAGCGATGTGTAGGAAGAGCGTATGCGCAAAAGAGTGCCGAAAGAGATGAGCAACGGAAGAAGCGCATGTGCGTGGCGAACATATCTACACATGCAAGCGTATGTTTGTGTATTCGTGTGATGGTGTGATGTGATAGCACCCATTTTTAACATATTCGTCTAATTAGTGGGTGTGGCCAAAAATATGCACTCACACACACACAATCACGAAGAGAGAGGCTCAAAACGAGCATGTCATGCACAAAAATGTTGTACAGACGATACATACACACAAATGCATGTGTCCATCCGTGGCTTGGCAATTTATTAGCCTCTCGTCATTTTGTTACTTTGTCTCAGTTCCATACACAAACTCACATTCTGTTTTCGTGGCTGTCTTCGTTAGGTATTCAACAGGCTCGCCCTTAATTGCATGTGTATTGGCATACTAGCTGTCTCTGTCTTCAAATGCTGCAGGAAGTGTAGCAGTTAGGCTGTCTTAAAACAGTAAAAATAAACAAATGCTGCCAACAACAAATAACTGCTCCGTTGGCAGGCAACTTTGTTGGCATTTCAATATTTTTTTCTTTTTTAGTTAATTTCTTACAAACATTCTCTTATCAGCCGTGATAAAATGTTGGAATATATGCAGCAAATTTAATATTGGTGAAGAGACGCTTTAAGGTGAAAGTTGGATGCACTGTGGGAAAAAGTGTGGAGTTTTTTTTCGCAAAGATATAATATTTAAAAATATTTCTTATGCATAAATTGATCATATTCATCAGATTAATTTAACTTTCCACCAAAGTTTGCAATCATTTGTAAAAACATCTGCCAAAAATACAATTTCTCTTTTTTCTCTGTCCAATATCTTAATACAAAGACTTCTCGCCTTTTTATTTGAGACGGTCCTGTAAAAAATTCTGACGTCAACGCGAGAGCACGTTTTTTTCGAGGGATAATAATAAGTTTGAATAAAATATTTCATTTTGTATATGAAAAGAAAATACATATGTAAATAGATCGTTTTTTATTTTTTTTTTTTTTTGTTGCTCGAGGTAAACTCATTTGCTAACGTCATCATTGATAAACTGGCATTTCCATCGAGAATTTCAGGAAGAGATAACGTCATACCCACAGTCCATTTCTCAAGCCAATAAGCGATGCCAATTTTTCAACTCAAATCTGCGATTTTACGTCACTACACTTTTTTTTTTTTAGAGAGCACCGTTAAAAACGGATATTGTGGCAACTATTCATTAACTTCGAGCCCTTTAGAGTAATTATCGAACAAGACGTTTCTGTGCTACTAGCCAAAACTAGATATTTTGGCAACTAATCGTAAGGTCTTTAAAGTAAGAATCAAGCAAGGCGTTTGTGAGATACTAAGAGAAAATTAATTTACAATTCTGAAACGCTTAAAATGGGAAATACTTGGAAGACAAAAGGATAGATATGTGAACTCAGTCTTTATATATGCCAGAAACTAATATAGGTTATGTCATAACCTCGAAATTGTATTTGTATGATTCAATCTAAAAGGACTCAAAGGTTTAAAAACAAACTTTGTAATGTAAATCGTGTTCTGAACGTTATACTCATATTAACTTCTACCTCATGCCATTCTCATGATTTAATTTTGTAATCTGATTTTATATTCAATTTTTATACCCGGAACAGAGCATATTAACTTTCCCACGAAGTTTGTAATATCCAGAAGGAAACATCGGAGACTCGATAAAGTGTATACATTTTACATATAATCAAAATAATCAACGTGACGAGCTGAGCCGATTTAGCAGTATCTGTCCGTTACCCGTCTTTCTGTATGTACACAAACTAACCCGTCAGTTTTTGAGATATTGATCAAAAAATTTTGCAAACGTCGTTTTCTCCCCATGCTGCTCTTTTGTCCCAAACAGGAAGAACGATACCCTGTAGCATATACATATCTATCATATAAACTAACCGATCAAAATCAAATTCTTGTTTATTTGACAAGACATCTTTACGAAATTTGGCATAAGAAAAGACAAATAAAATATTTGTGAAAGTATTTGTGAGTTTATTATAGCTTCGGTGCAACCGAAGATTTTTTTTTATTATTGTCTAATCGAAATTTTTATACTCTCGCAACAAAGTTGCTAAGGAGAGTATTATAGTTTTGTTCACATAACGGTTGTTTGTAAGTACTAAAACTAAAAGAGTTAGATATAGAGTTAGTTGAAATCCGGATGTCTGTCTGTCCGTCCGTCCGTCCGTCCGTGCAAGCTGTAACTTG